>NC_034409.1:42470817-42623395 GCF_002078875.1 Numida meleagris
TCCCCTCTCCTCCCCTCTATGCTGCTTTCACAACCATAGAATGAACCTCTTTTACACTTTCTGTGGTTACCTGGAGAAAAAATCAACTGAAATATTCAGAAGTTTAGCCATTGCTTTTGTTCTTTACCAAGACATTCAAAAAAATTTGAGAAATTCCAAGACAACGATGGAGAAGAATGCCAATAGTCACTCACCTGAGTTGTAGCACATCCATCAAGGTTCATGGTCTAACACTGTGTGGTTCAATGCAAGTTCTTAGTATGTTTACTGTGCAGTGTGGAGTTCTCCAGCAACCAGATGCTGCTGAATATGTAATGAGTTCAAAATAGTTTCAATGAGTGTTCTTCAAAAGTAGAGAAACTCACTTCCTAAGTGAGGGTAAAAGAGTGTATGAGACAAGAGGGAATGACTTCACACTAAAGTGAAATCTGAAAATGTCTATGTTTTTCTCTAGAATATTAAATCTAGAAAACTGCACAGTGCTGTCTTTTAGGAATTTTTTCTCTAATCTATAGTGCCACTGGCTATTTTGAGATTTCATTCATACTTCCTGGCTTCCATATAAAATTACAAGTGACATTTCTGAGAAATGTGTTATAAGGTATGGCTTCTCTTGAGAAAACATAACTGGCCAAGCTGTGCAATTCTTAGTTACTCAGAATCTCTATTGGCAACTGTATTATCTTAAAGACTGAAGAATTTCTTTTACCAGGAATTAGCTTGGTTAGTTATTTTCTTAATGAATAACATAAGACATGTAGCATCAAGACTGATTTTAAACACACACACATATATATAATATTCTATCCTCTCATAGCTGAAAATCATGAGTTTCAAAATAATTGCGTATATCTTAATATACTTTGTTTCACCATGTTTCAGGATATATTTGATTATTTTTGCTACTGATAATGTTTACAAATTGGTTTCTTAAAATGAGCAGCCTGAATAAGGCAGTTTGAAATCAGACTACAAGTAATAGATTGTTTTGTTTGAACTTAGTATGTATTTTACTTGCTTGATCTTCTCTCATTTTACGTATCATCAGCAGGATACATTTAGAGATGCCACACACCGTACACACTTAGATGGACTGCTGTGGGGGGGAATATGAGTCCAGTTCTGGCATAAAAACCCTCTCAGTATTTGCTGACTGAAGTACTACAGCCATAAAACAACGGCAGTAAAAAGGAAATTAGGAGCTGATTAGCAGCACAAAGTTATTAAAGCGTGCTATGGGATCTTGATATGTTCTCTTGTTGTATTTCATAAAACATATCAGATCTTTTGTGTCAGATTTGCTCATTTTTATTTTTTAGATTTTCCTCTAACTATGGCTTATTTTGGTTATACTGCATTCTATTATTAAAACAAGATATATTATAAAAGCATTGTGATTTTCTGAAACTGTTTTCTTTTTGGAACCGCTTTTCTTACTTGGCTCATGTAAAATCTTTACTGTAACACTGTAGATGTATGGTGACTCATGTGTTTGCCTGGAGAGGTCACTTTTTGTTTGACAGACCAAACACTCTCACTTTTCCTGAGTGCTCTGTATCAGTCTCATATTCACATTTAAAAGCCAGTGAGGCATCAGAAATACTTTAGAATAAGTACAGTGCTGAACTATATATATATTCCAATTGCCACTCCAATTTCTCCTTCTCCTTCTTCTGTGTGTTGCACAATTTCCTTGTTTCTTCACAAACTGATGAATGTGATGAACATGTGCTGCTCTCCTAGACTCAGTTGTCCTTAGGATGAAAGACTTTCCATTTTCTCCTTCTTTTAATTTTAGCTTTGGTGTTTGCTTCTCATGTATGAAAAATTTGAGATATGTGAAGAACAATTACAGACTTCTGAAATACTCTACAACAGCGACCAAATGCTTCATGAGTAACATACAACTGTATCTCTCTCAAGTCATTGGTCCTTATATAGTAGCTTTATCCTGAATATGCAAGGAATACAAAATGGAAGAAATAGATAAGACAAGAAATGGAAATACGTTGAAGATTAGCAGATAGCTAGTAGACCTTACCAGAAGATCCTATGTCTCATAACTTTATGTTGAATGATAAATGAATTGTTCAGTTTTTATTATGGACAGTGATCTTCCTAACTTTCCTAAATTACTTAGACGTTATGAAAGTTCTGCTGCATCCATACCTGTAAAAGATATATTTATTAAGCTTGAGTTAGCTACTAGTAATAGGAGTGCTGTAACTTGAAACACTAGGCCTTAGTGAGCATCCAGTAGCATGTAAATGGTCAGATTTAATTAAAAAAACCCACCATCACCACCATCACAAAGGCCATAATCTCTTTTCTATTGATTTTTCTTACATGTTATCTATTGTCAATGAAGTGTCCTTTGCTATCAGTAATATAACAGAACAGAAAAATTACACAGTGTCAAACATATCTGTGTTTCCTTTCCTTTCCTTTTCTTCCCTTTCCTTTTTTTTTTTCCTGCTTTTTTGCGATGTCTAATGTCTGCCAAAATCATCACAGAAAATGAATGTGCCAAATACCATGGATCAGCAAAAGTTTTAGATGGAAAGAAGCCAAAATGCATTTTCAAGGAAAACAGTGGAGCTGCAGGTTTGGGATGAAATCATAAAGATCAATCCTTCTGGCAAACTAGGAGTCAATCTTATTTAAATTCCTCCTGCTCTTAACATCAATTCTTGGCAAAATTCCCTGTCAGATAAAGGGACCGTGATTTCAAAACACAGTAAACTATTTATTTTACCTGATAACATGCCTCATTTGACTCCCCTTTCCCCACCCACTCCAGAAGGAATAACACATAACTTTATGAAAAGACAAGTTGGACTATTTTGGCAGTCCTTCAAAACAGAAATAATGTTTGAATAGAAAATGCATGTAGGGAAAAGATTTGGTTATGCCCTCTGATTACAGAATTACTGTATTTTATTTTATTTGGTTTATATTGCCTCTGGGAAAGTATTTTCCATCCATGAAAACCTAGTTTCTGGTGTTCTTCATGCACATAATTCTGTTGTTTTCCTACAGCATTTAAAGAATGACAGCTACCTTAAAGCTTACTGTACCTTTTACCTTGCATTCTTCTGCTCCTTAAAGAATCAACATGGGACATTCGTGGCTTGTTGCATTCCTGACAGTAAGGACAGAACATGTAGAGTGGGCATCCTGAATAAGGAATGTAAATGAACTGGAACAGAAAAGGTCAGGTCTAGAGTTAGATGACAAACCTGGAGTGTGGCTACCAACGGCTCCGAGAAGGGACAGACATGGAAAGAGGAAGTGTTACCCTCTACATCAAGAAAAGAATAGAGTGTGAAGAACCGTCCCTGAAGAGTGGCCATAAGCAAGTCAAAAGCCTATGGGCAAGAATTAGAAACTGAGTCAATCAAGGGAGCCTTGTGGTTGGTGTCTACTATAGGCTGCCTGATCAAGCAGAGCCTGTTGATGAATCCTTCTTCCTCCAGCTACAGGAGGCATTGCAGTCACAGGCTTTTGTCCTGCTAGGGGACTTCAATCACCCTGATATCTGCTGGAGAAGTAGCACAGAGAGCTGTGGGCAATCCAAGAGGCTCCTGGAATGCATCAAGGATAATATCTTGAGCTAAATAATAGACAGCCCCACCATGGGGGATGCAATACTGAACCTGATGCTCACGAACACAAGTGAACTGGTTGGTGACATCAGGATTAGAGACTGCCTGGGCTGTAGTGACCATGTAATAATGAAGTTCACACTCATGAGGGAAGTCAGACAGACAAAGAGTGACATCAGGATACTAAATTTTGAAAAGCCTCCTTCCAGCTCTTCAGAGAGTTAGTCAACAAAACCCCCAGGAAAACTGTTCTCATGGACAAGGGAGCAGAGCAGAGCTGGCAGATCTTTAAGGAAGCTTTCCTTAGGGTACAAAAATTCTTCATTCCCAGGTGTAGGAAGTCAGGAAAGGAAGGCAAGAGATTGACATGGATGAACCTTTTGATAAAACTGGAGAGCAAGAAGAAAATGTACAGGCACTGGAAGGAGGGACAGATAACTTTGGAGGAGTATAGGGATGCTGCGAGGCTGTGTAGGGATAGGATCAGGAAGGCCAAGGTCCAGCTGGAAGTGGATGTGGCAAGAGGTGCAAAGAACAAGAAAGTGTTCTACAGGTATATTATCCAGAAAAGGAAAGTCCAGGAGGGCATACCTCACCTAGTGAGCAATACAGGCAGGCTGGTAACAATGGCCAAAGAGAAGGCTGAAGTACTCAACAACTTTTTTGTCTCAGTCTTCACTGGCGACTGCTCTTCACACACTCCTCAAAGAGGATGGTTCAGAAGGTGGGGACAGGGGGAGCAATGTCCCTCCAGCCTTAAGTGAAGTTCATGCTCACGACCACTTGAGGAACCTGAATATCCATGAGTTTATAAGTTCCGATGAGATGCACACCAGAGTCCTGAGGGAATTGGCTGGCTGATTGTGAATCCATTCTCAATGATATTGGAGAAGTAATGGCAGTCAGTCAATGTCCTCGGTTACAGGAAAAAAGGCAGTGTAACACCCATTTTCAAGAAGAGTAGAAAGGACAACCCAGAAATAACAGACATGGCTCAATGTCCAAGTGGAGATGAGTGACAAGTGCTAACCCTCAGGGATCAGGACTGGGACTGATGCTCTATAATATCTTCAGCAGTAACATAGACAGTGGGATTGAGTGTACCCTCAGCAAGTCTGCAGATGACACAAAGCTGTGTGGTGTAATTGACACTCCTGAAGGATGGGATGCCATCCAGACAGACCTAGACAGGCAGTGGGCCCAGGAGAATCTCATGAGATTCAACAAATCCAAGTGCAAGCCCTTTCACCTGGGTCGTGGCAACCCTCACTATCAATACAAACTTGGGCGCAAAATAATAAAGCACAGCCCTGCTGAAAAGGACTTGGGGGTGCTGGTGGATGGTAAAATGGACATGCATCAGCAACATTTTGATTGTCATTTTGTTTTTGCTTTTTGCTTTTTGCTTTTGCTTTTGTTTGTTTGCTTGTTCCCACGTGTTTCTTCTTTTTTTTTTTTTAACTTATTTTGTTTGTTTTTAAACTCATTTTCCACATTCCAGTTGATGAAATCAGAGAGAAAAGATCAGAGCTTGTTAAGTCATCTAATAAATCCTCTCTGGCAATATTATTTATATCATTTTCAAACTTTTTTTCTTTACTCTTTTTCTTTTTTTGTCTTTTTTAAAATGGTCAGAGCACAAAGATATGTTCCTCTGTCAGCTCATAGTTCCTCCATGTTATTCACTCTTTCATTTTGCTTCTATTGCTGACACTGTAGTCCCTTTGGCATGGTTCCTATTTGTCCACTCAGAGCAGGAGCAATCCAGGATAGGGAAGGCAAATGCGTTGTACCTTTAGTTTTTCAAAGGAGTCAGATACACCCATGGAGTCCACTGCGGGCCCACCAGTGCTGAGGCCAACATTTTGATAGTCAATGCTTTTTAGTAAAAAAAGCTAAACAAGGATTTTGGATCTTACTGATGAAAGGGTGACAGTTTAACAACAGCATTAGGATTAAATATCACACTAGTTGAATCATTATATCTAAAGAAATAACTAATTACTAAAGCTAAAGTCCTAGGCAATAGCTGACCTCAGCATTTTTTGATAAAGATGTATCTGTACTCAAAGCTAGAACTCAGAAAAAGCTTTACAGAATGTTTGAGTTCATAGAAATAACATACATAAATACCTTTGGAAATTGAGAGCAATTCCAGTTTCTGGAAAGCTGAGTTGCTATAATCTTATGTGTTAAAGGACTGTAAGTTACTGAGAGTGTTTGCTAATGAGTGGATATGCCATTCTTTGGGTGTTAGGTGTATATTTTCTTTTAAGGCATTTTCACAAGGAAGTGGGGTAGGGATTCAGTCAACAATGGGGTTAACACTGGATTTCCAATCACACAACTTCAAATACCACTTGAGTATAATTTAAACCAAGAAATAAAGGATGAATGGCTTTAAAAGCATAATTAGTTCATAACTGCCCCTTAAAATAGTTTAGAATAATGCAGTGAGAGTGCATTTACGGATAATCTGAAAACTATATTAGTCATTTGACTAATTACTTTGCTCAGTTTTCAAAGGCAAATCACCTATATAAGTGAATGGGAAAATTTCGAGAGGGCAGAGCCCATGATGTTGCTATTAGCATAAAATATCATCTGGATTTTTTACAAGCAAAAACCAGGATTTACATAAAAAAAACCCGATTCCATGTGCTGTTATTTGTGGTATTGAAGGCACAGCAGTTGGGTTAAAGATGTTTCTAATAAAGATAGATCTCCAGCCTGCTGGAGGATGTTCAGGCTGTATCCCACTGGGAGCTTGTACATGGACCTAAAATCCCTCTGGGAAAACTTACACCTTTGCCTGAAGCTAATTAGAATCCATGTTTTCTTAGTGAATTAAGAGAAGTGATAGCCACTCACTCTCTAATTGCAGTTAAGCTTAATGGACAGCCTTTACTCAAAGTATCCATCCAGCAAATATTTTGATGCTTTCCTCCATTTCGGGTTTACCACTGAGCACTCAGCAGGTGCTCCCTTTTTAGAAAGGAAGTGCTAATGCCTCCAGTCCATTCTCTTATTCTGGTTAGTATGCACTTAATTGATAGCTCACCTCTGGGAAAACAAAGACAACAAATTCAGGATAATGATCCTGCATATCGAGCAGCATGGCTAAGTCTGTTAACTCAGTCAAGATCAATACACAGACACCTACAATAATATGAGGATAAATTACAAGATTCCTAAGCAATACTATTGCATGCTACAAGTACTCTTCAACTGATATTAAAAAAAAAAAAAACTAAGAAGAATGGTTGCGATGACTTAGGGTACTTAGTTTAAAAAATAAAAATGAAAGTATTTTGTAGAAGTCTGAGTGAGGAATCAGATGTTAATGCCAGAGGACTGAGTTGAAGAGAAGTGCTATCATTACTCTGGCTTGCTCAACTGAAACATAGCACATCTCTTTCAACACTGAGTTGAGGGTATTGCATTCTCAATATACTGAAAAATTCTCTAACTGTAGGTGCCCACATTTCAGGCCCTGGGATAGATTTGGGCTACTCATGTTTCTCTCTTACCATCAGAAGAATAAAAAGATTTATATTGTCTCAGGCATGTCCAACAGGACAAGATGCTGCACATCTTGGATGTGATTGTTATTTTTTTCTGTTATAAAAGTCTGGACAAAAATTCAGTGGTACAGAATTAAATATTCAGATGTCAAAATACGTTTCAGTGTAGTTACTGCAGCCCTCAGAATTTACATCAGCTAAGAAATTGTGTCAGGGTGATGAACAGCACAACTCAGATCTTCAAAGATTAGTGGTAGTCATGAGAAATGAACACCTTAATACTTCTGTAAAGTACAAGGCTATTACTCGTAAACTTTTCCTTTTGCACTTAGTAACATATTCTCTTACAATGGATTTCAGAAGTTTCTAATTCATTGTACTCTAGGACCTAGAACCAGCTGGGAAGTAAAAAGCATGAAATCATATTTATTAGCTATGCTGAATTGCCTCTTTATAAAATAAATTTACAGTTTTTCTAAAGACAGATGTTCAACATTGCATTACTAAATGGTTCTGCTCCCAGAAAGGATTTACTGATTTATGCTGTTCAAGGTTAAAGAAATCATCAAGTAGTAATCAGGCATTTATAGAAAAAAAATAATAGACTAAAGCTGACCTTTTTACCATGTGTTAAAAAAACAACTCTGTCACAGATAAATTCAGTAAACACACACAAAAGCTGTTTAGAAGCTTCCTTTTTCTTTTTTTTTTTTAATATGTGAAAAAGAAAAGCACAGTTAACCTCAAAAGAAGATAAAGTTATCTGATACTTCAGGAACATTCATTCTCTTGACTTTCTCTCACTCTAAATAAAGTCTGGTATTAAACCTTTTGAACATTTTTAAAATTTTTTTTATAATTTCAGGGCAAGATTATGGAATATTGAAATACACTGGTAATATCTGAATCTTGGTTACTTTCAGTTTTCAAGAAGTAGACAAGGCAAAAATGAAAATATTCTTTCAACTTAGGGCAGAAATGAGATTCTGTGATCTATTTCCTCTATTCTACAATCCCCATTTAAAAACAAAAAGATACTGTGAAAGAAAACTTGTGAAAGAAAATACTCCTTATTTTCAATGTTTTGGTTATAGAGACATCACATCCTCCCAGGTGAGGTCTTTTCTTTTTAAATTTGTTTGGGGTTTTTTTTTGTGTTTTTTTTTTTTCTTGTTTTGTTTCCCTTTTTGTTTTGTGTTAGACTGATGCCATTGTTTACACTCATTTAGATGAAAAAGAGTTCTTGCTTCTGAGATAGCACAGCTTCATTATCAGGACCTGCTGTAATACTATTTTATGGCATTTTCCACCAGCAAATTTTAAGCAATTGTAGTATATTTATTCAATATTTATGAGTAGCACCTGACAGTATGACAAAAAAAAAAGTGGTGGCAGCAAATCTCCTATCTTTACTCTGATAGAGTTGATTTTGATGTTCCTTAGCCTTGAATGAAAGGGTGATTCAGTGTACAATTTAAAGTGTCATAAACTTATTGCTAGTGGAAGGAGCATTCCCATCTTATTCCCACATCCTCTCTTGTAGTGTAGATAAGCAATATATCAGAATTGGGAATGGATCTAGTTTTAAAGAAAAGACAGTGTTTCAACACAAAACACTTTCCCAGATTGGCTGTCCAAGTATGAATGTTTTACTTGTTCAGTGAGGCAGGGAACGGGAGGAAGAGGGAAAGAGTATGTGAGCTGTTAGTAGTAAAGACTTAGAAAAAAAAAGAACTACAAAGAAGTACAATCAGAGGTGCTCCATAACTTTTTAAATATTTATCAAGTACAAAAGATGAATTCAAAATGTAAATCTTTAAGCTTAATTAGTAAAGGAATATATTACAGTGCTTCCTGGTAGAGAAAGCCATTATTCTTTCCTAGACATCTGAAATAAATGAGCAAAGTTATTGAAGCTCATATTTTTGTTGCTCTGATCTCTACTACAGCTAGCTTATTTCATCCCACTATCCTTCTCTATTTCAAGTATTTTACTACTGATTAATTCTCTTAGAGAAATTTCATTAAATATATTTTGGTTTTTGTTAGTGATATGATTATATGGATTATACAGATTACTTTCTGTAAGAAACAACATTTAATTTCAAAATAAAAGTTCATGTAATGATAAAACAGGGAAAAGCTGCAATTTAGATAACAAAGAGAAAAGAAAACTCCTGCCATGCCTAATTCTTCATTTATGTTTTTGTTTATGCTGAATCATGCATAATAGATAAATATACAAGATGCAAAGAAATGGCCTCCTGAGAGCTAACTTTTTGCTTCAGACACGGGTGAACAAAGAATACCTGGGTACAGAAGAGAAATCATTACCTCACATAACTTACATACCTGTGCACTACTCAGAATGGAGGAAATGACCACAAATTATGTTCTTTCTGGGTGGAAGGAAAATCATGAAATTGTATCATGTCCTTCTGAAGTTAAGAGACTCATATTTTGTGTCACAAAAATACAGGTTTCTAAATGACACAGTAGGTAAGATAGTTGAGGAAGGATATTGGGAAGGATGTTTACTTATTCATATTTTATCTTTTTCTGAAGAACTGTAATGTACAATTTTTTTGATGTTTCTATGAATCTGTAGAATTTAAGAGCTTCTTGAATTTTTGACAATGACTGAATGTTGTAAAAGAAAATTCATTCATTTACTAGTGCCAAATTGGCTAAGAAAGAGAAGAGAAAGAAAATGTTACTTTGACTAAAAATGAAAGAAGTTTTGAAGTGTTTTTGAAAAAGCTAGCAAAGAATAAGAAAATAAAACCATCCTCAAACTTGACACCCTTGACTTCATACAAAAATATCCACTTCATTATCAAATAGAAAAAATTGATATTTTATAATAGAAATATTAATTTACAACATGTCTGAAGAACACTGTGGAATACCAGAGAGAAACATTTGAAACAAGGTGACATTTACCCCTTTCAAGAATTTCTCATCACTTTTTTAGCCATGCTTATTAGCCCAGTTCCTTAATATATCTATGAATGGTCTGAGATCTATAGAAAGTCAACTTTCAGAGTCAGATTTATTTTTCATTGAAAAGAAATCACTGTTTCTGCTGTTGAATCTGAATCACATCTAAAGATCTCATCATAGTGAATTAGATGTAACACTATGATATGCTTTGTATCTTCAGTCATTCAGTAGAAAGGGAAACGGAGCCAAAAATACATAAGTTTTAGTTGTAAATAAGCTGCTACATAGATAACATAGCACAAAGATCTGTTTTTATTTTGTATTTCATCCCACTTCTTGTTAGGAATGACTTGACTAATTTATTGATAGCAGATTATTAGTGATTTCTTCCAAATATAGCTCTGCATATCTTATAAACATGGCAACAAATCTATTACAGTAATTGATTTACGATACCTTCAGAACATGTCATTATACAAATTGACTCAACAAAAGATCATAAAGTTCATAGGCTACTTTAGCACTTGAACACAATTCTAAGAACCAGATATTCAGTGAGGACAATTACAGTTAAAATTTTCATATTTTGATTCCCATTATTTTTAATAGTCACTATATACATGTTTTAAATAGTTTCTTAGAATAAAGACAGAATGAATATAAAAACATCTAAATGTTTATGACTTCTGATGACAGCTGTAGGAGTCCTTTGCAGCATTTAGAAAAGTTGCAGTAAATGTATGTAAACAAGTTCAGCCAAATTGTAATCTGTGACTGCATATACTGAATCCTAAATGTACGCAATTCCTTTTCTATTCACTCTTTGGAGGGAATAAGTAGAATCTTCACACTTAACCTCTGTACTTCTAGTCTGTACTCCTGGATTATATCAGTGAATAAATGTTGCTCTTTAGACTGAAAAGAATATTTCCCATTCTATGCAAATTTATTGCAGCCATGCTAAATAATAACAGTGAAATCATTTAGCAGGAAAGGTCATTTAACACTAGGATGAAATAAACTAATAAATTTACTGTAAATAAACAACAACAAAAAATTGTACATGGTAGGTACTTGCTTGGTATGAACAATGACAGAAAATACATTTTTCACACAGATGAATAAGCACACTGTACAGAAGTCACACAGCTATATATTTATCAGCATACATATATATACCATTCATTTATGAATATATTTAAGCCAAGTCATTAATATAGATTTTCAAGCTTTTGCTTGTAGTAGCTGTACTTTTGAAATTCATTCCATCCTATAAATAATGGTTAAAATATTTTTTTGTCATGTGTATAGAGGGAACATTCTTTGGTTTGCTCAAGATAATATTATGGATGGTCAGCAGACACCTTACACAGTGGAGTGCAAGGTTTTCAGTTTCACCTTCCCCTTGAAGAGATGTGAGTAGGATATTGTAGTCTAAATGATCTGTCTCTGCTACTCACTTTTCTGCAGTAAAGGCTTGAAGACATGGTCTATGAAAGCCACTGGAGAATTGACTGAGATGTGCAGTGCTAGTGTTTGTGGATACTGGAAGATGATAGGTTGAAACTGTTGAGGTGTCAACTTCTGGATTATGTGGAAGGAGAATATAATTCATGTAAATACCTCTGAAGACTTTGCTTACCTCCTGCTCAAAATTGTAGTGAATCTTCCAACTTTTTGTCAACTGCTCCTCACTCCCTTCCTCTCACTACCACTTAGTCCCACAGTAAAATTCAGTTCTGTAGACTATCTGCAGTGTTGTGAAACTTTTTACTGTAAGTATCCATTCTAGTGCAAAGTAAAGGCACTCTGAAAGTGAAATCTTGGTTGTCTTGAAATCAATTGTCAATCTTCCATGAGCTTTACAGGGGCCGAATTTCCTCCAAAGACTACACTAAGTGCTCCTTTTGTGTATGACCACATAAACTGCAATGCTAGGTAAGATATAGTCTTGTTTCTCCTTCAAATTTAAGTATACAATACATATTTTGTTTTTAATTTAATAGTTTGGATTCATATTGAGAACACAGTCCTACCATAATAGTATTTTCAGCACATTTAATCATAAGCTAGAATGAAGCCTTTTCTCAAACATTTTGCTGAACACAAATATCTGTAAACACAATATTGTGGTTATTTCTTCCATTGGATCCAACCTGGCATTTGCTGAGTTGGTGAGGGCCAAATTTCAACTGGACCGTTACATTTCTCTCCTTTTAGAGCAACATAATTTTCCTGAAGTCTTAATGAACTAAGACTGTATTTCAGAATAGATTTGGCAGAATTTGGCTTGATATGCAAATCTGGACAGTTTGATAAGTGATTAATATTTAAAGGAATTTGTAGTCTGACTTGCCTTCTGCCATTCATCTAAAACCCATACAACTCAAACTTGTCTACAAGTAGAAATATTTGGGAATGAAGTAAGAATGTGAACACTGCAACAGCGTGATTGTTATCAGTTGTATTTCTGGTATGAACACCCTTATTTATGTTCCTAGGTGTAGTTTAACTGAATCCATCTCAAAGGGAGCAAAAGAAAATCTATGAAAGGACATAATCTTTTGTGAAACTACTATTGTGGAATAGACATTCTAGGCTATTTTGCTTTGCATAAAAGTCTCAGTTTTTTATATATTAGAATAAAAATGGTTTCACATTTCCCTTGTTGATTGAACTTTCTGTGCAGAGTTGTAAGATGTTATCTGTGTGAATCTACAACACTGAAATGTTCAAGGCTTCAGGAAAGTCTGAGACAAGGAAATCTGTGTGTCTTTTATCCTCTGAATATGATTAATGATGCTTTGTGTTTTGCAAGACATTATTAAAAACAGAAGCCTATGACTTCATTGTCTCTGACAATGACTTTGAACATGGGGTCAGTTATTCCACTTTTACATTTCTTTGCAAGATTAAAAGAAAGTAAAAACAATTGCATTGGGAGGGGGGGGAAACTTTACACAGATGTGACAAAGCAGGATACACACACGTTTTCAATATGCTTCTTCCAGTGAAAATTCACTTCATTCACATGATACTGCTGGTAAGCAAACACTTGTGACAGGCAAATCTAGCCATCAGGAAAACATACTGGATTCAGGATTATCTCAAGTACCACATGCTAGAATTGTTGAAAACGTTAAGCAAAGATCTCAGAGTTTGATTGGGGAAGTTACAAGTAACAGATGCAATTTATTATTTACATTTCTGGACAGTGATTGACAAGAAAGTTGTCATTATGTAGAACAGAAACAAAATGTGCAATATCAAGAATGTGAATAAAAATACTGTTGTCCTATTACATATCAATACTTTTGGTTTTCATATAAAATACACTACTTTCACAAGTAGAATATTCGTTATGTTTATATGCTTTATAGGCAGCATTGTTTAAAGTGCTGGAAATCCTAGATCTTCCTTCAATATCTAAACAGGAAATTATTTGCTCTTTTTGAGCTATTCTACTCAGCTGTGATGCATTATTTTATTGAATTTCTGCAACATAAGGGTTATTTTTTTACTGATATCTTCACCTTTTGTGAATGTCAACAGGATCCCCATTGTACAAAAAAGCCCAAAGGGAAACTTAAGTCCCCACAGAAATTAATGGGAAAATTCAAAATGCTTTCAGCAAAGCTGAGGTTTGCTAAGCAAGTTGGAAATATGTTTGTAATAAAACAACCATCAGTTTGCCCATTGACAGAGGAAAGAATATTATCTAACACGAGCAGTTTTGTGCCACCAGAACACTAGAAGATCATGATACTTCATTAGCCAAATAGGCTTTTCGCTGTTTTCAGTTAACTTAATTGCAAAAGTTGGTCTGTCCAATGAACCTGTTCTGTAACAGGCTAGAATAGAGACATAGTTATAAATTAAACATATGAATTATCAAGGTCTTTTTTTCTGAATTCTTTTTCTCTGATATTTTATTATTTCATTGGCCTTAAATGTATGGTCAGTAAGAAGTGGAAGAATCAGTTAATGCAGCATTTTAAGGGTCTTCATTTTGGAAGACTCTTTTTACTCTTGGAAGACATTTTACTCTTTGCCTTAACCAGAAGACTTTCCTAAAATATCTTTGATACAAAGCTAAAATGTTTCCTGCAACCTGATCTGCTTTATCAGTTTCTTCTTATCAAGTGATTTAAAAAAGAAATTAATGTCTACCTCCTTTTGTAGCTGAAAGATCAGATATTAATTGTTGTTACACAATTCACTGAAGTTTAAACAAGGTGTCCTATAGAGTTAAATCTTCAGAAAGAACTAAACAGTGCATAATAGCAAGACTTTTTGTTTCCCTGAATTTAAATAACACAACATTGCTTTTTGCAGCAAGATTTTCACTTGCTGGATTGTTGGGTTGTGGTTCAGTGAAAATACGGTCATGTTCAGAACTTTTGTCTTGTCTGATAAAGCATAAAAGCCAAAAGCTAAAAACGAACAGACAAATAACAAAAAACAACAACAACAAATGTAATTCTCAGCATTTTACCATCTGCCTTCTGCATCCTTTGCTGGGATCTGGAGGCCTGTCAGGACTTGTTAAACTGGCACTGGCTCCCTGAGACTGGCACGTGTCAAATTCCCAGTTACTCACCACCGACTAACAAGCAGGTATTATTATGAGATTTTTGTTGTTAGGAGTATTATTAGGCTCATTTCTTATGAGGAAATCTCTGACAATATATATATAAGGGCACCAGTAATGTCTCTGTTGCAGTCTTCAGGTACAGGATTACAAATCTAGGGTACATGGAAATCCAAAAATACCAAGCTCCACGACAGCTCAGGTCAGAGACTAGGGGATAGCTGTGATCTCTGAGATGAAACTACTGGTTCTTCTTAATTGCCAGATGATTTCTGTCTTCATGCCTTGAAAGGTAGGAAGCATAAGAAGCTACTACATATGGCTCTTTTTATAGTTACTATACATGTCTGCCTGAGGAAACCTGCACAGATAGAAGCACGTAAGAGAAGGCAGGTAGGAAAGAAGAGAATTAGGACAATTTTGAATCTTCCTTGAGTTCTCTTGGGAATTTCTCAAAGCAGAAATATTGTAAATTATGACACAAACATCCTTCTTTTTTTCATTGACTTCACAAGAAATTCAGTTGATTGAAAATTTAAGATTAACTTCTGCACTGTGTATGCTAGTATTTCTGATAAAGGGTAACTATGTCATGTTTTTATGATTTTTGTTATCGGTAGTCCACATCATAATATCATATAGTGCACTGGGAGTTAAAGAGTTAATGCTCCAGTTCTGTGGATTGTCGATATTTCTGGGTACCTGGTTCTCAGAAGAGAAGAAGAACTACATCTCCCAGAGGACTTTGTGTTTCTATTTTCTGTTCAGAGGGAAAGGTAAAATTGTTCGCAGGTCATGAGACGTCCCCTTTTTCCTTTCCGCTCGTCTCTGCAGTGTGCGTGCTCCACAGCTGTCTCGTCTTCAGAATTAGAGTAAGGCCTTCGGTTTTGGACACTCTCTCTAATTTTATTTATTAGCCTCAATTCTAATTATTTTGTATTATATTGTGTTAGCTTGCATTCCAATATTATATTTAGTAAATATTTGCTTTCCTCCTCAGATTGTTGCCACTGTTTTGTTTTTAGGCCCATCTCCCTACCCTTTCCCCTTTTCCCCCTTTCCCTTTCCTGGGGTGTGTGTCCATGGGTCCCCCCGCCGCATTAGTCATGCAACTGGGCCGAACTGGCCTGTAAACTGTTGACAACCTACCAGCCTCCGGACATCTCAACAACTCAGACTCAGCACTGCCTTATTGTAATGTTGCAGTAAGACTAGACAGAAGGTCAACTTAATTAAGTTCTATTACATTTTTAAAACAGATGGAAATGAATCTGGAGAAAAACAAAAAAACCCTCAAGAATACTTTGCTTCGACATATATATATGCATTCTGAATCACCTATAACTGTGTGAACAAAGAAAAAACATGGGCAAGACTTGTATTTAGCAAATAAAAATAAAAAATAAGGGCAGCTCTTTAAGTGTTGCTTTACTGATACTTGTGCTTTTGTTTGTGAAAATAAACTTTCCATTATAAAAAATGATTTTATTATCTAGTCTGAAATATATGGCATCATGTGTCATATTGGCATGTTTTTTATGTGTAGTTATTTCTTTTATGCACTCAGGCACATATATATGCATGTAAAATATATAAAACTCATATACATGTATATAAAAATTGTTTTCTTGAAAGTAAAACAGAACCGTGTCATAGTTATCCACTGATGGATTCTGCACTTACTTAGCAGTAGTATAAATCTGAAGGAGTCCATTACTCCATATAGTAATGGAGCTGATCTAGTTTTAGTTTAACCAAGAGCAGCCTCTTGTCCATTCTCCCTGGTTTCTCTTTATAATCAGTTTCAGAGAATTACTGTTCTAATGTTACATACACCTCACTGGTTACCAGGCCACAACCTGACCTTAAATTTGTATGAAAAATTAAGTGGAAGGCAGATGATTGAGCTATGGTTTCTTTCAGTTTCATATCGTTGCCCTTGCATCTGGCGGGGGGGAAGAAAAGCAGTTGCATGATACCTTAATGTCACTTTTAAGTTTTACACTGAAAAAGCATTGAGCAGGGCTTACTCAGAGTCATTTTCCAGCCAATTCTTCTTCCTGGAAACGTGATGATGTGAAGACAGACAGAACTGAGGGAAGAAACAGTCCAAAAGCCATCTCCCTCACTCTATTATTATGAATCACTCCTGTTATAGAAGAAAAACTACACATACTCAGCATGCTTCAAAGAAGGAAAATGATGTGACGAAGTCATTAAGTTAATTTAAACATCTCTGATCTACACACCAATTTCATGTCTGCATATTTTTCCTTTTAATTAAAAAGTAGTTTGAGACTGTACTTACAATATGTGATATTGAATTAACATACTAAATCAGATTGTAGATAAATGTCATATCTATATAAAAAGAACTTCATTACTTGAGTGTGGTTGATCAAGTTAATTGAATTGCGGATTTGGATCATAATATCTAAGGTAAAACTACCTTCTAAAATGCATGTACTTTGAAGTGGAGTTCGTACTGTGTTTCAAATACCGCATTGTACCACATTTGTACCAAATTTCATTTTAGGATTTTAAAACCTTTCACATTTCAGCTAATCACAACTACATTTTTAGGTTAAGAACTTACTCATACTAGCCTGCATATGTTCCAGAATTAGACAGCAGGTGAGTTTAAAAATGAAATTTCTGATTCTCAGTTCAGATTTTTCCTTCTCTTTGGTAACAGGCAAATCTTACACACCAGAAATAAGTGCAGCAAAGTCATTTGATAACACATTTGCTCTGTGCCCTCATTGATGATGTGTCAAATAAACCATGTGTTAGCTGTAAAAATGTGAACAACTAATAGCGGACAAAATATCCAGTGCTGCATTGCTGATGAATTAAAAATACCTTTTCTGTTCATAGAGGAACATGGCAGGACACTACTTACTTCAGCCCATAGTCTCTTTGAAGGACTGATAGAATTGCTCTAAGACCATTTGAACAAAATTACCAGTAGAGCAAAAGTACAGCAAAGTGGTAGGTATGTAGGAAGTTGTCAACTGATTTGATAATACAATCTACCTAGAAACCAGTTAGAAAAAAATAATAGCTTTCCATTCCAGGAAAGTTATTACTGTTGGTGTCTCTGAATTCAGAGATAGCTTTTGTTATTCTTTCCTTGGACACTAACTATAGACTAATAAGAAAAAAAGAAGGCAGAATTATTTCCTTCATACACAGAAAAAAATTAGCCAGTAAGTATTGTTACCTCTTAGAAGCCAGTATGCTTGTGGCTGTGGACACTTAGGTGATGGCTAAGAAGTTCTACCAACCTTTAGGCACTTCTATACATGTACTAGAAGTTTTAAACTCCCCACTAGTAATCACATTAATACCAGGACTTCTAAGACAGTTCCTTTCTGGGATACTTTGATTCTATCTGTATTTTATGATTGAATGAATTTGGCCTAGATGTTCCTGTATTTCTCCACTGATTTACATGCCTAACATAGGTCTAGGTATTAGTATTAAATAAATTATGCTTCTAAAGATATGGCTTGACATGGGAGAAAGTAGGTAGTGTCAGTAGCTCTTTTCATATTGTTGAAATTGATATGTCTACCTCTTACAGACTAACACTGGAAAATTTGAAGAAAAAATGCGTTTGCAAGTCTTATTCATGGTATTCTACCATACTAATAAATTAACCTCAGTAGGATCATCTTAACCCTCAGTGAGTGAAAGTGCAATTAGGTAAACTGTTTCTTCTGAATCTTAACCAGCTTCTAATGAATCTTTGGACAATAGATAACCATGTTAAGAGTTCAGCACTCTTTTCCATTCAACTATGACACAAGAGTTCACAACAAATTTTTCTGATCTTTCCTTTCTCAATCCCTCAAATAAAATAGGATACATCTACCCAACGAATAATTACTTAGCTCCAAAAGAAGTGGGCTGAGATGTGTCTGTAAAGGTACAGCATCATTTGCATCTTCTTTATACATTAAACACAGCAAGAAAATATATTTAATTATTTTAAATGACTAAAGATCACGTAAAATTAGTATGATGCCACAGCCAAATTCAGATTGTGGGTGAGGTCAAGTGAAGCTATATATAGCAGAAGTGATAACCTGACCAAAACTAACGTTATGATTTACTATCTCAGGCTGTGCTCTGGGTTTACTGTCTGAGATTGTGTCAAAGGTCTCTCTCCAGACTTTTTCTGGCAAATTTTTAACTGTTTTTTTTCATAGGTATTATGTACTTCACTGACTTCCGAAACAATGTTGATCTTCAGATTTTCTCGCACTTGAATAACATCTTACTGATCCAACTGAAAATAATGTTAATGCTGTGCTGTATGGATTCATGGGCCAGAAGACCACTGAGATGGACCTTAGAGTTCACACCATGAATTCCAGTGCAAAAACAGCGATTAACATCTTTCTGTTCTTTTTTTTCACACTCAGGGCAGTAAAAAAATTGTCCAATAGTGTACTTTCTCCATTAACATACAGATTACTTAACTGAAAACACTAAAGATGCTAAACTTATTGTTTTAATAACAATCCACATTCCTTTCCAATCTATGGTGTTACTGAAATCTGAAAAACAGAAAAGTGGATAAAATGTGGCTTGGATTAAAACAATATTTGTTGTTTTTTATAGTTTGGGTGTGAAAAGGCATGCATAATCAATACGTTCCAGAGCAGTGGTAAGTTATTAATGCCATTCAGATGCAGAAAAAAAATAGGAATATTAATCACTACTGGGCAACAGATCTTATACAATTTTTAATGTTATGGTTTTGGTTTATGTTAGTGTTCTTGCTAATGAGTGATTCAAATTAATTTCAGCTGATGCCAGGAAAATAACATGTTCAGCATTGTTAGGTAATACAAATGTGTGGAATACCATTACTGTTTTATTAGACTATGAAATTACAGCTCACTCTCATGGAATAATAATAAAAAAAAAATACACTATGGAAAGGGGCTTTATGCAATTCCTAGCTATAAAAAATAGATATATTTTTTTAATGCAAGCAGTAATAGTCCTTCTAAATGTGTACCATATATAGCACTTTATTTTGAAATACAGAATATTCTACTCAAACTCAAAAACATATGCAATGGCTAATGCCCTGTGGAATTTGTAAGCAGACTTTTAGTACTTAACAGCATTATAGAGGAGAATGCACCAATAGATGACAGGATTTACAGTGCTATAATCTAATGAAATCCCCCTGTTAAGTGTCTCAAATTTTATTTAAGATTTTCTTGAGTTTATTATTATTATCTTGCAGTTATTTGGTCTAATGAGGGTTATGTGGTCTAATTTCTAGTAACGTACTTATTCTCTAGCAGGAGTCATAGTAGTGGTTCATTAAAAAAAAAAAAAAAGTTTACATTTACCTGGGGAAAGAAATCCGCAGAACCACAACTTAAAGAAGATTTTACTATCCTTGGTAAATTCGATATCCTATATTATAAAGAAACCTTAGTAAGCTTCTGGTAATTATGACTTAGCAAAATACACATTTTCTTTAGACTAAAAGAATAAATGAAGTATTCTATAAACATATTTTTACATTCAGGACATGTCTCTAACATTACACTAGTATTTCTACTACTTACTGATAATGTTGAAAAACTCTGACTAAATCCTTCAATGTAAATGAAATTTAATAAATACACCTACTTGGAGAACAATCATTTATATTACAAATTTCAACTTCATTCATTAGTTTTATTACACCAAGAAATAGGACAAGGCACGTTACTGTTTTTGAACTTTTACATTAATGTGGAATGCTGAAACTTTAGAGCTCATACCAAAAGTGTATCAATGTTGTTATGTAAGATTTCATACAATTTCAAGTTTTGCATAAGATTTTATGGATGAAATAAACCTACTAGATTATACAAATCTGGAAATGCAAGGTTATTCATCATAATTATACATTATGTCCTTTCCTGCCTACGTCAAATGTCACAGATGTCAGTTTTCCAAACACAGTGATCTTTTCATTACTCAGTCAATCCTGAGATGGAAAAGGAAACAGTCACTCAGCTTCAAATACAGTTTAATAGCTCTGAATAAATGGAAGCTACTCTTTATGGATATAATTTTCTCTTCCATGAAAAAAAAAATCAAAACTTTATATGGAATTAACATTTAAAGTGTACTAAATGTACCTAAATGAACTTTAATCTGCATTAATTTACATTTATCATTCAAGTAGGTTGGATTCCAAAATAATTTACATTAATCTTAGTGGAAAATGTCTTTTTTTTGACTTGGTGAATAAATACAACAGAAGTATATCTGTTGGAGAGCACCCAGAGGAGAGGCACAAAAATGATTAAAGGGATGGAACACCTGCCTCCCTACAAGAGCAGGTTCAGAGAGCTGGGGCTGTTCAGCCTGGAGAAGAGAAGGCTCTGGGGAGACCTGAGAGTAGTCTTTCAGTATCTAAAGGGGGTACAGAATCATAGTACGTCTTGGGTTGGAAGGGAACTCAAGGATCATCAAGTTCCAACCCCCCTGCCTCAGGCATGGCACCAACCTCCAGATCTGGCACTAGACCAGGTTGCCCAGGGCCCCATCCAACCTGGTCCAGAACACCCCCTGAGACGGAGCATCCACAACCTCTCTGGGCAGGCTGTTCCAGCACCTCACCACTATCTCTGAGAAGAACTTCCCCCTGATATCCAATCTAAACTTTTCCTCCTTGAGCTTAAAATCACTCCCCCTTTTCCAATCACTAGGAAAGAAGGGAACAGACTCTTTAGCAGGGTCTGTTGTGATAGGACAAGGTGAAATGGTTTCAAACTAAAAGGAGGGAGATTTAGATGTAAGGAAGAAGATTTTTACCAAAAGGATGGTGAGGCACTAGAACATGTTGCCCAGAGAGGTGGTGGATGCCTCATCCCTGGAGATACTCAAGGACAGGTTGGATGGGACTCTGAACAACCTGATCTAGCTGTAGCTTTCCTTGTTCATTGCAGGGGAGTTGGACTAGATGACCTTTGAGGGACCCTTCCAGTTCAAACAATTCTGTAATTCTGTGAGTCTATGATATAAAGTGTGCAATTTTGAAATCAGTCCAGACTTTTTGTTTTCTAGCATTTACTTAGTTTTAATGTCTGAAACATTTTCACTGACAGTTATCATTCAGTAAGACTTAGGCTTGTTTTTGTTTGTGAACTTAAAGTAAACAATGGTTCCAAACTTTCCTCAAAAAATGAACAAACAAACAAACAAACAAACCCCCTAAAACATACAGTAATCCAGTAATCTCTTTAAGAGATCTGAAACACTGAGAGGTAGAACACCAAATAACTCATAAAATAATTAAGATTAAATAGCAGAAGTATGTTTGTCTTGGTTTCAGCTGGGATGGGATCGTTTTCTTCAGAGTGTCCGGTATGATGCTGTGTTTTGGTTCTAGGAGAAAAAACAATTTTGATAACACACCAATGCATAAAGTTGCTGCGAAGCAATGTTGTACAGAGCCAAGGCCATTTGCAGTGAGGAGCCCAAGGAGCTGGGAGGGAACAGAATTAGGACATCTGACTTAAATTTGCCAAAGGGATATATCCATATCATATGACATCATGCAAAAGAAGTTTTGGAGGGGGTGGGAGTTCATCTCACTCTCTTCCACTGCTTGGGGGCTAGCTGGGCATCAGCTGGGGGGTAGTGAGCAATTGCTTGTGTATCACTTGTTATATACATTCATATGTATACATATATATATTTGTCATAATTATCTTTTCCTTTTCTCTGCCTTAGTAAATAGCTTGATCTCAACCCACAAGTTCTACTTACTTATTTTTCCTGTTTCTCTCTCTCATCCCACTGGGAAGGGGGGGAGTGAGCAAATGACCGTGTGGTTCTCAGCCACCCGCCAGGTTAAACCACAATAATGTTTTAAAGCATGATGGAAAATAAACGTAAGAGTACCCAATAAACTTACATCTTACAATATGTAGCAAAAACAGAGCCAGGGAAGTTCAGGATCCATTTGAAAAAAAAAAAAAACCAACAATTTACAACCTGGATAGTTTTCCTGTTTTCTGTTAACATCCTGCCAATTTACACTTAGCCCTTTTTCCGACAGTTGCATTCAGTGACAGAATCTGAGATCCACTCACATCACTAAGTAGACCACTTTCCTCCTTTTTTTCCCCCCTTTCTTTTTTCTTTCTTCTTTTTACCCAGCCGTAAGTGTTCACCTCTCATTCTGTGTTTTTCTGCAGATCCCCTATTATTCCCCCAGAGACTCACACATTAAAGTTAAATCAAAGCAAAAGTTGTGTGTCTGTCTGTGTTTGTTAATGGTTTCTAACAGTGTGTTTCTAACAATGTGTTTCTGTCTGTGTTTGTTAATGGTTTCTAACAAACTGTTAGAAACCATTCAGTCATCTATTCTGACTTACATTTGAGGCCTTGCTCTGTGGAATGAAATGTTTCTTTAAAGACAATAATTTAAAATATTATAAAAAAAAACTATTTCCAACAATAGAGATTAAACCATATATCAGAATAATCTGAGTGTCCTACGGAACTACTTGTGACCTAGTTAGTGGTGACTGACAGGGCTACCCAGTGTGCCAGTATGTCTCTTGTTTAAGTTTATCAGATAAGTGGTGAAATGTAACACTGATGGTGTCAGTTTTCTATCTGCATTATTGTTGAATAAACAAAAACTGCATAGGACTGTTTGGGATTTTTCCCCCATTTGAATTCTTAATTTGTCTTTTCTTGTAATGTTCCTGTTTCTAATTAACTGCATTTAGGAGGGGATTAACTCTCTTATTGCCTTTACCAAGTAGATCATGGACAGTTTTACGCTCAGAGTGAGGCTTTCTACCGCAACTACAGTTTATGTCACAGAAACTTAAAAAAAACAAACACATAATAATACTTTTATTTTTCTCCCAAACTGAGGTTGGCTCCTCAATTAAAATAAAACAATTGTATACATTGTGGAATTAAATTTTTACTAGTGTAGATAAAAATAAAATACCTTATCTCAGTAGTGTGAATAGCTACACTGACAGAAAATGCCAACATATGCCAAGGATGTCAATCCTCAGGTTTGATTCTCCAAAACTGGGAGGATTTCTAAATTAGTTGTACCGAGTCTGTCTGTGATGTATTTCATGTTCTTCATAGCAGCTCATATGGCTTTGTGTTTCAAGTTTGTGATCAAAACAGAGCTGATAGCACACCAATGCTTTAACAGTGGCTGATAAGCGTTTGCACATCATCAAGGCTTTCTCTTTCTCTCTTGCCCCCTCCAGTGAATAGATTGGGTGGTGCACAAGAGGTTGAGTGGAGACAGTCGGGCGCATAACCCAAACTAACACAACTTAAATTAGTTACTCCTGTTTTCCTTTCTTCATAGAGAGTAAGAAACATGAATCCTCAGAGAACTTCCATCTCATCCTTTAACTGCTCCTCTACATATGTAAGATTAAGAAAATGACTTTCTGTGCCCTATTATTTAGGCAACAGCTTGTGACTTTTACTACTTCCCATTGATGATGTCATTGTTAAAACTTAGTATTTGGTATTTTGTTGATCCAAGATATAACTAAACTTATACTTCCATCACTGAAGAATAAACAATTATCCTCCAAACTTCCTCATACATGGAATTCTTACCTACAGATACTTTATATGACTCCAGTTTGCTGAGATAGATGTGGTTCTAGACTATTAAAATTCTGATATTAAAATTGTGGTGTTATCAAAATTTTCTCCTTCATTTTTTTTTTAGCTTTTCAACTTCAGTTACTTATGCTGCATTAGAAATAATAAGAATGGTCTTAACTATAAAAGACATGAAATCTGAGAGATATATCACCCTCTATGAATACCTGAAAATCTGCTTTCATGCATTTTGAGCAGGGTCAATAAAGTATAAACCATCTGATGCTACAAAACACATTTACCCAGTCATAATAAAATATCTAGAGATAATAAAAAGGTGAAGTGCTTAGTATCCACTTCTTCTCAAATCAACAACTTTATGACTTTAAAACAAAATCCTCCTATTTCCATCCATTTGCATCATTTTCTCTTGAAGTCACATAAATCTGAATGCAATTACAGTATGAATCTAGCATGCAATGCTGAGTGACAGGATGTTAAAAGAAATCCTTTTGTACTGTAAATACTGCAATGGGTAACATGGTGATGGAACAAAATAAGTAAGAGTACTGCTGCTGACTTGTTGCCGGCAGCCAGTTGTATGAATAGTTATCCAAAGAACTCACTGATTTCACAGTTAGATTTTGCTGATAGTTTAGACCACTGACCAACATTTCTTGGAACTTTTTACATCCCCAAACTGTGATGAGATATTCCCACTCCTTTAGCAAATGGATACCTTTTTTAAAATATGTAGATGCCTTACATTAAAAATCTTAGAGGACCCTGTTCAAAGTACTTGAATAATAACTCATACATGACCCACACAAACATCTAATTACTAACAGATTGTACCTTAACCAACTGGTAATGCTTCTTTAACTTACAAATTAATTCAATTTCAGAAAGTGGTATTAAAATAAAGCAATAGGTGATAAGGGTGACTTGTAGTATTCTTAAGAGAAGTAGTAACTTAAGCTAGATTCACTTATGACGTTCATTATCTATTTTGTTTTTATTACCTTATTTGCATGGCCATCTAATGTAGATAATTGTTGTTGATTAATCCTGGCAAGCAGCTAAGCCCCACACAGCTGCTTGCTCACTCCTCTCCGAGCAGGATGGGAAAGAGAATTGGAAAGGCAAAAGAGAGAAAATGTGTGGACTGAGAGATACAGTTTAACAGGTAGAGCAAAAGATGCAGGAATAAAGCAAAACAAGAGATTTATTTGCTATCTCTCATTGGCAGGCAGATGTTCAGCCACTTCCAGGGAAGCAGGGCTCATTATGCACAACAGTTTATTGGGAAGACAATCATCCCTCCAAATACACCCCTCCTCCTTCCTTCCCCCAGCTTTTATTGCTGAACATGATGCCATATATACGTGTTTTTGTTCATTTGGGATTGGCTGCACTGGCTGTGTCACCCCCAGCTATTTGGCATCCCCTTGCCCTCCTTGCTGGCAGGGCAGTGGAAAAGGCCTTGGTAATATACAAGCACTGCTAAGCTAAAACATCAGTGTGTTATCAACTGTTCTGGTCACAAATCCAAAACATAGCACCACATGAGCTATTATAAAGAAAACAAACTCTATCTTAGCCAAAACCAGTACAATAGCAAATCAGCATCTCAGGAGATGATCCTCTGGGCAAAAGAAATAAAAAAACTTTTGAAAAGTTAAGTTAAAAAAAATCTTCCAAAGACCTGTGAACAGTTCTCCAAAATACTTCAAAACTAAACTTTAATTCACGTCAGACAGAATCAGAGAGAGGTGACCAACAGACGTTAATATGCTCCTCATGTAACATACATTAAAGAGCATAATCCAAAGACTGAAGTATTTTGTGCTTCCCTCTATTCAATTATAGGAGTTTGAAAAGAAAAAAAAAGCTAATAAAGCATGACTTCAAAAGAGATGTTGATGTAAAGATAGTGAAAGAGACAACTTTCTGAAGATGTAGGAAGGAAATTTTGGGCACATCATATCAATCATACTCCTCTACTAATTTATATAGATGCATTTTAATTTCTCTTTCTTTATATGAGTTACCTAAATAAACTGATTAGCAAACTGATTACATGAGAAACAAGAGGTGCTCAAAAGTGTGGATATCTTTCTGAACTGCCTGACCAAGGCAGAAATATCAACTAAGGTTTGATATTTTCAAAAGTGAGAAATAAGCTCACATGGTTAATATTGTCAATGTTTTTGTGGATTAACCAAACAGGAAGAAAGGAGAAACATAAAATGTTGCCTCACAAATCAGAAAACACTTTAAAAACTCCATGAGAAAATATAGGTCAAGTAGACTTGATTTCTGGAAATGCTATTCTGTCTGGAATGAGTGATGATGGCAGTGTATGAATATGGTAACTATTTATTTAACTTTTCCCACTGAAAACTTTAAACTGGTTGCCCTGATTTTGGGATTTATTTTCAAAACTTCATTTTACTTTTCAAGCTTTAATTCTCTGAAATTCCATGTAATACCTAAAATAAAATTATGAGAAGAAAAGCATAAAAAACTATACCCAGGGATTTGAATGTCTATGAAGTCTGAAAACAGGTGAGTTACTCTATTACATACCAGTTTGAAACTAAGCTGGTTTGAAGTGAAAATCATTATTTTATTCTTCCCATAAGGCTTAAGGGTTATAACAAAACTGTTCTGCTTTTATAGTCAAGAAAAGTTGTATGTACTATGGAAAATTGTGCTCAAGGGAATAATTCAGTACCCGGTAAAAGTGGAAGTTAGTAGTAACAGTTTACAGTCCATTTCCTTCTCAAGCTGTCCGTCATCCTCGGTGTATGTCTTTCCACACTGTAGAAGCTGTCTTTTACAATTCTCTCTGTACATCAAATAACAATAGTTTAACTGACAGAAAGCAAAGGGGCCCAATGGCAATTTTACAATGCTTTTTGAAAAGTGTTGTAAAGTGTTAGTCCTCCTGATTTTGTTTAGCTTCTGACATGCAACCAAGTTTCATATTAAATAACAAACTTAGAAGACAGATGTTAAGAATACTTCAGACCTTTAGGAATCAGAATATACTTAATATTGCATCATTCTTCTTTGCCACGCACTCATGGAATTAAATTTAATTTAATGACCAGATGGTGCTAATCAGTATAACACTGCTAATGCAAATTTTAATTAATCAGAGAATCTGTGCCTTCCCAGTTTAAAATCATATACTGTCTGCAGTGGGTTTGAATCTTATTGGCTGTGGGAGTCAGAGATGTGACGCAAGAGCAGTTCCTTAAGATTTGCAGAGCTGCTGGTTTCAAGACTGATGAGATGCTATTCTTCCAATGAAGTTGCATAACTTTGCACATTGACTTCAATTCGAAAAAGATGAAGATCAGACTCCAGATTTCCTTTCACTTTTAACTGTTAATTGCCATATCAAACAGACTGCATATATGGACAAGAGGATTAATAGTTCTGAACCCTTTGAAGCACACAAGATGATTTTTAATGGGTTAAAGGCTCCTCACTTCTGCCTTCTAGCCACTAAATTCTACAATGAGAAAAAAGGTCCTGATCTCTGGAAATCGTGCCTTGTTAAATTTCCTTAGCAGAAAAGATGGTACTGTGTAGCATTACATGTGGTTACTGTTAAGTCACATCCTTGCTGTAAGTTACCATAGTGTAGCTAAGATAATCAGATGTGACAAATGGCAGTGTGGCAAATCAGTCTGCGTAGTTTCCCTTGCAGTATAGAAAATGTACCTGAAGAGGTTTATACTGCTTTTCACTAGCCATTTAGGAGCCATTAACTTTGAGCTGCACTTACATACAAAAGAAAAAGAAAGATCGTAGGCAACTACAGAAAATCTGCTGGGGAAAAAATGGTGAAGCAAGGCATAAGAAACCACGTAGAAGGAATATCTATTTTGGAAAGAGTTTTTCAAGAAAAAATTAAAAATATTTTTCTAAATTTATTTTCTGACTTCTGTAAAACCAGAAGTGTGTGTTTTACAAAACCATATGATGACAGACATAAAGCTTAATAGAAAGAGAGGAATTTTCATTATGTTAATAATTCATTTTATTGAAAATGCATTTCTTAGCAAAAATGTTCCATTCCAATTTAACAAACACTTTTACCAATTCTGCACAGACATACGAGATAACTGGATAACAGAGCAGACATCATACATACTTTAGCTTATTTTCTGGAAAGACAGTTGGTGACAATCAAACATAAGTGCTACAGAATGGATCCTGTCACTACTGTTGAAGATACAGAGAATTGACAATTTTTTTTTAACTGAAAACCTTATCCTTTGCTTTGGGAAAAAGACAATCATGGCCTGAAAAATAAAACACACAGATAAAAATGGACCTTGAAAAGTCATAATACATAGTAGAAGTGCTTTTTAGATGCTTTCTATTCCTTTACTTCATTAATTTTGAATTTTTATTTGCTGAAGTTGCTAAGTACCATCATTTGTTTAACATTTGCTTATGTAAAAGTACTCCTCAAAAATAAAAAGCAAATAGCCTTTTACTCATGTCTTTGACTCAGAAGAAGTGATAGAAATGGAAATAGGTCAACACAAAACTTCATTCAATAGGTTTTTTTATAGCTTTTTCAGAATCACCTGTGGTGGTACATATCTGGTGATAGTATCCAAACTCTTCAGTGACTTTAGTGTCAAAGAATACTTAAAAGGCTACAAAACTTAAACTCCCAATCTAGGCATTTCTTTTAATTTTACTATTACATTACATAGTAGTGCTGCATGTGCAGCAAGTTGTTCTACAGTTCAGATGTGGTCATAAAAAAAAGAAACGATTTAGAAACTTAACAAATTGTTAAATCCTTAAGCTATGACATACTTTTATGTTGACAAACCTTCAGTTTAGATTTCTTTGTATCGTAGATTGCTATCTGTCTGTCTGTCTGTTTGTCTCTCTTAAGGTAACTTTTAGAATACCAAAAATATCAGTTACTCATGGATCTTTTTCAATGGTGGGCTTAGATCAACATCTCCTGCCAAAGAGGTGACTACCCCTAGCCATTCACTTCCCTCCTTGTGATTCCTGTCAAGGTTGTTGTCATCTTGACCAGTTCTGCCAAGACATGGGCAGAAAAATCTATTTGCTGAAGCATTCAAGCTAGCCATGCTGACTGGGGAATTGGAGCCAGACTAGGGACACAAACTTTTTACACAGATCAGTAAGAACCAGAACAGCATGTCTGACTGCCCATAATGTTTGGAATTGCTACTGTATGTTCTCCTTCACAAGCCTCAGATTTTTGCCGTCTGAGTACTGATGTATTAATTCTCATGGTTTTAGAAAGATTTCCAGCATAAGGTTATTCTTGTATTTTCTTCCAATAGATTTTTTTTTTCCTTTTCAGTTACCTAAAATCTGCTGATTTTCTCAGTTGCTGGGTTAGCTCTGAGCATCAACAGACTTATGGAATGCTTTATCTCTTGCTCCTCTCAGGGTCTGCTCTGTGATTACAGGTGGGTTATATTGTCTGCAGCACACATGAGTCTTCAGAATGTGAATCAGATATTACAGTAAGGAGCACAGAAGAACAGTTTGAATGTCCATCCTCCAGGTTTGTGAATACTATTTGCTGTAGTTGGTGCATGATGCATATGAAGGGATTTGGAACCACATCACTGGAGAAAGCTGAGAAATACAGAGCCATTCATAGTCTCAAGAGGATCGATATGGAGGAAAATGCTTTTTTCCAGGCCTTTTTGTAAAGCAACAAATAGGAATTCAGGTAATCAATTTTTATCATTCTTTATCTAAGTTAGAAGAATAGAACCCCTAGTGGTGATATTAAATTTATTAAGCATTCTATGAGTACAATTCTCCTGAATATCTCAATTTGATTTGTTAATCAAATAGTGTTCTTGTATTAGAATTGACTTAGCTTAAGTGAATTAGATAGTTAATTGCAAATAAGGGATAAAGAGCCCCAACTATTCTGGTTCTTCATTACTCCCCTATTTTGTTTTTTTTATAGTTTGAATATTCAATTCTGACAATAATTATCAGAATGTTATTTTACGGAGACAGAAAAGTTCCTATCAGCAACTAAAAAATTTACTGTCAGTTCATCAAGAAATTGAACATTAAAATCGCTTTGTATTTTGTTGTTTTATTTTTTTTGTTGTTTTATTTTTTTTATATTTCTACAATTTGGACTAAATCACAGATAATTTAATCCTATGTTGAATTTATCTCAATTAAAAATAGCTTAGAATACTCACCAAGTGATTGATCAGTTTGTACATCCATCCAATTAATATTCATTAGGCATACCTATATTAAATCCACTAGATGCTAGAAGTCAAACATATGTAGATAAAAAAGTGAAACAATCAATAGTTATTAGTCGTTATCATTTCATAAAAAATACATATATAGTAGAAGTTTGCATATGTAATTTTAGTTACTACATTGAAATGTGTTTTCTAGAGAATTATTTCCAGTCTGAGTAACCATATGGAAGCAGAAAACCCTTTAAAAAATGAAAATAAGATGACTTGTATCACCTGCATAACTTATTTTTTTCTTTGCCTTCGGGCTTCAAAACCCGCTTCCCATATTTTTTCCTTTCTTTAGAAATAATGTACATCAGTTTAATTTATCCCAGGTCCCAACAGAAGGATCAGATTTTAAGCACTTAATGCTGTGGTTTCAAGTCCAATTTTACAGTGCTCATCATTTCAGAAGTGACAGAATCCAAAGTGAGCATTTATATTTTAAAGAAAAAGAAACAAAAAGAAACATAGCAGCTGAAATGCTCAGTTTGCATGTGCTTTTGTTTTCTTATGATATTACTTTTGTATGAAGGTGTAACTTAATGAAAATTTCTGAAAATATTTCCTAGGAATAATTTTCAGTTTAAGAATTGTTTTTTTAATTCAAAATAAGGAAAGTTTTAAAGTAAAACTTTGCATTTATGAGCATATTTTTATGTATATTCTTCTACGAGTCCTGCTGAAACTAGTGTTCTCTGAACACAGAGTACAGAATAATCACTTTGCTGTTTTATGTGTGTGGTTGCTTGTATATTATCATATTTTCTTCCTCTTCTTTGGATTGGTTTTGGCTAATTTGACATCAAGTTGAATGATACAGTACAATCTCTTATTCTGAGAGTGTCGTTAGAAGAACAATAAAAGACTCAGATATTCTCTTCTGCCTCTATGATACATTCCAGTGAACAACCTCTGCCATTTGAGTCAATCTGTGTTCACTGTCCTACTGATCAAGACTACTACACTTAGCAGATTAATATCTATGTTTTCACTGTATTTATGGCCCGCAGCCCCTAAAGCAAAGATCGTAAGTGCAGTAAAATATAATATCAAGGACTCATCAAGAATTTTCTATGCTGCTTCTAACAGGTAAGATCTGTTTTTATAAGTTCTTCCCTGCTCCTTAGTGAACAAGTACACTTGAACAATTCATAGGTTCAAATTTATTAACTTTAAAGTGGTCTGCTACTCAAAACCAGTGTTGAGTCAACAGACCAAACAGAGGACTAGAGTGAGGAAAGGTATTTTTTGGCTCAACACATAAGTCACAACTGATGGAGACCAGAAGGGTTTCCAACTTTACTTGCTGAGGAAAACAAGTCCTGATAGAGGGCTTTCACATGTGTAATAAATGACTACCAAATACAGGACTGTGATTGTCACATATCTGTTTGACAGTAACAGAAAAGATAAATGTTAATGTTGGCTACCCTTCTGCCCTCCCAGAAAATCCAGCTCCCCTTGGGATACATTCCCTCAGGAAAATCTGTATCTGATTATAAAACAAATATAAATTTAACTAGTGAAATAGTAATTGTGAACTGAAAATCTATGATGCTATATGATTTTATTTTTTTTACTTCACCAACCTGATTGCTGAAGAAAATTGATTACAGTATCCTATCAGAGTGTAAATCACGAGTGGTAGTACCACCGAGGTTACACGTCTAACAATGAATCAGTATCTTCTTTGTGATCAAAATATAATAACTGAAACGACCATCTGCTTCTCAGAGTCTGTGACAGAAGACTGCATGGCTAACCAGTATACAATATTGGAAAGAAGCCAAAAATGTAATGGATACGGAATGCAAAATACTTTCTTCATCATGGAGAGGCTCCAGGAGTTCAGGATTCAGACACATTAATGAGGTAATGTCACAGAGTTTACACTTATACTACTACTTCTAGTGATGGTTGGCGGATGTTTGTCTGGTAGTCTGATTCTAAAGTAGAGGGTGGGGAAACCATATATGATCCATTTTTGATACAGTAATCCCTTCTAAAACATTATAAACTAGCATACAGCCCTCTACTTGGTTTTTTGTTTGTTTTTTTTGTTTTAGTCTGTTGTTGCTGTTGTTGTTGTTTTATAGTAGTCTATTCCTTTTATGTAGCTTCCCTGTCTTTTTCCGTGGAAGGTATGTGAAATGCTAAAATTTACCCCCTTAAACCAAGTGCAGCCAAAAATAGCCTGGACACTTGATACTGAAGCTGCTCTTGTGCTACCCATTTAAGTTATGTATCAAGTCTAAATTTAATCAAGGCCACATTTTATTTATACATTTCATGCATTCAACTCATTTAAACTTTTAGTCAGGTTTCATTAGGGGAAACACTACCGCGCACATCATGCAGTAGTAAAGCTAATGTGCTTCAGGAATTGGAAGGATTTAAAGATCGGAGGGTCTGATTTCCAAATTTCTTTTTCTTTTTCTGCCTACTTCTTGGAGCAGGTCTGTATGCTGCACAGTTTGTTTCCTAGGACACTAATACAGTCAGCATGCTCAGTACAAATGTGTAAACACAGACATTCCCTGTAATCAGTGCTTTTGGTGTCTTAAGGCAAGATTATGTTTTTTTTAGGAAATGCAATTTATGTTCAGGATTAAATTTCTCCTTCAGACTGATAACGTCTTGAGGTTGGATGAGATCATAATTATTGTGTCTTTTTGTCCTCCATCTTAGATCTTCATTCCCTGGATTAGTGCTTTCAGAACAGGAAACCGAAAGAAATGTATCTGAAATGACTTACTTTTACCTGCATAAAAATGGGATGAAAAGCTTAGTAATATATAAATAAATATATTTAAAATTGTGAGCAACAATAATATCATTATCATTGTTGTTTCATACTGATGTATGCTGAGATTAAACAAACACATGATAAAACAGTAACAGAGCCCTAACTATGAGGGCTACTCTGAGAGCAATGTCTCCTATGTTATTATGTTGACCCATAACATCAGAGGCAGATGTTGATGGTGTGGCAGTAGAGGATGAACCTTCCCAACAGAATTTCATTACATTTTGTTGTAAGACAGATGGCAGCAGAGGGGCACTGTGACAGAATGACATCTGACATGGAAATGCGTATGAAGCAAAGGTGTGGAATTGAATTCCTCCATGCAGAAAAAAATTGCACCTGATGTCATTCATCAATACTTGCTGAACATTTATGGAGACCAAACAGTGGATATGAGCACAATGAGGTGGTGAGTGGTGCTTTTCAATAGTGGCAACAGCGATGTGAAAGACAAGACATGTTCTGAACGGCCATGCACAGCTGTCACATTGAAGAGTATCTCAACCAGCTCATGTGCATATACTGGCAGATTACAACCAGGGAATGTGTTCAGAGCTGAATATGCATTGGAAACGATGGTAGCAATGTTGGAATATCACAAAGTTTTTGCCAGGTTGATCCTATGAGTGCTCAGGAACAGGAACAGAAAGAACTGTCAGGAGTTGTGACACGTGACTTCTCCATCAAAGAAAAAGTTCAAGACTCAGCCCTCAGCAGGTAAAGTGATGTACACTGTCTTTTTGGGATAGGAAATCGATGATCCTTCTGGATTTCCTGGAAACTGGATAAGCTATCAGCTTTGACTGCTACATTGCAACACTGAGTAAACTGAAGGCTCCAACTTCCAGAGGCAGGCCAGAGAAGAGGAAAACCTTTCTTTTGTAACACAATAATACCAGGCTCCATATCAGTTTGAAGACCATGGAGCACATTGCCAATCTTAGCTGGACTGACCTATCACACCCCCGTATAGTCTGGATTTGGTGCCTCCAGACTTCCATTTGCTTGGGCTGATGCAAAATAGACTGCACGGGCAACATTTTCCCTGCACTGTCATTGTCATAGCAGCTGTGAAACAGTGTGTATTTTAATGAGAATGGCATGCAGGCTTTTGTTCATCGGTGGTGACTACATTAAAAAAAAAAAAGTGTTTTGTAGCTGAGAATTTTCTCAAATAGTTGTTGTATTCTTTGTATATGTTGTAGTTGCCATGAAAATAAATAGGAGGCATTACTTTTGGAGTGACCTACATAGATTTCACTCTCCTTGTTTGCCAGGTCTCTTCTTGTTTAATACTCCCGTGTACTGTCAGTCCAACTGCCTAGGAAGTTGTAGAATTTCACATGGTGACTTCTATTTTAACTCAAATAAATATAAATTGCAGACTCACAAGACAGATCTATTTATCTTTGCTACAAAAAAAAAAAAAAAAAAAAAGTAAATGGAAAAAAAATTCCTCTGCTTTTACAGGCAAAACAATCAGATTTTATTGTACTCTGTGGTGTTTTTTTTTTCCTCCTGATGCAATTTCACCATAGTCCCCAGTAATGGAATTTTGCCATTTTCACATGCATTGTATCATACAATACTGAAAAGTCAGTACATAGCAAAGTTTTAGTGACCCTGGGCATATTTGAACTTGTGATCTGGAGATGAAAGGCTTTATATTCAATTCCCAACCCCATGACTCATCCGGTCCCCTAGCATAATTTTGGTTTGGGAAAGAAGTTTTTGAATTACGAGTGTGTAAAAAGCTTTCTGACAGAGTTGCAATTTTAAAACAGAATGGCCTGACTTACAGAGATGTTGAACCCTCAGGGTCCTGCTGAATTAAGAGTATGCAGCAGTTGGAAAGCAGACATTACTTAGCACCTGTCTTCGAAACACTGCACAAAAGGTAAATGTATTGTCGTAGTACCTAGAGATTTCAACCTCAGATGCAGATATGAGGCTGGGCTTGAAAAGTACTGGCTTCGATAGCATCATTCCTTCTCTCCTCTGCTTGTGAGGAAACCACTGCAAAGGAGCTTTTGAAGATGCTGGACATGTGGTGTGTCCTGAAGGGCTAACGAGTCTAGGAGCTCTGCTTTCTGACAACAGAGTATGAATAGATCCCTGATCTCTGATTGTATCCCTTTGTCAAACTCTAACTTTTTGCCTACATGTCTTTTGAGGAAAAAAAATTCTCTCCTTCTAGCAGTAAATTACATAGTGAAAATCTGCTTTTCTCCAAGCATTTTGTTTTTCTGAGAGAAAGGTGTTTTTTGCTACATAGAATCAAGCAATCAGAGGGTGTATGAGTAAACCTAGAGCTGCACAAAAGGACTTAAGTATCCCCTGGTGTGTAGGTTATATCAGTTGCAGTCTCAAGCCAAATACCTCCATGGCACCATCGTCATGCAAATCGGCTAATCTTCAGAGCAATCTAACTGTCAAAGTGGATAATTTCAGGCCATCATATTCATTCTCAGATATGTCTCGTGTTATTTAACATTCTCAGCTTCTATCTACCTCAGCGGCATGAACACAGTTTGTGCAAGCTATATGCTGCAGTTAGCTTAAACCCATGCTCACACATAGCCAACAAAAGCAATGTAATTGTTTTTGTAGGTCTTAGATAACCTCTTAGCAATTGAACTCCCTTGAGACTACATAATCATACCAACCATTATTCCTCACAGAAGAATTTTCAGAATGTGGTAGCTAAGTTAAAAATAATTTTAAAAGCAGTATCCAGGAGAGATGTTGCCAAAACAAAGACATAAGGAGATCAGGAAAGGGGCAAACTAAGTTGGTTAAGGGATCTTATTTAAGCAGAATCCTTATGAGCACCTCTCCTTCTGCATGATTAGCATTTTAAGAGTCTTTAACACAGATTATAGTGCTTGCCTGAAACAGAAAAAGATTTTCCCGCTAAACTAAAACCACTTCTGGTTGAGCTAGGTAAAATATACTTCATCATAAAATGGTTTAATGAGTAGAGACATTATAACTAGCATAGGAAGCTACAGTAGAAATTCTTTACTGCTGTTACTGGGCCTGTTTGCTGGAAATACATGTGTGATTAAACTTTAATTTAGTCTAAGAAAGAGGTAAATACAAGCAGTGAAGAACACAAACAAAATAGAGCTATGCTAGTTCTAGATTTGACAAATTCTGTAGCTTGCTTCACCTGAAGAGGGATTACATCTTTCAGCCAAATTACCAGAGAAGGTGGAAGGAACTATCTTCTGATCCTGTTTTGGTGCAGGAGATTTAGAGTTCTGCAGTTCTTTTTCTCAGACAGACTAGTGAATGCTAGAATTAAGGTCGCGTCTTTTCAGGTGGAAAGCCAATATAACTGCTAGGTTTACTATAGTTTTAGACAAGACTATTGTTCCCTTCAACAGTCTTTGTAGAAGAAAACAGTTCACTTTTAGTTTGACCTGTGTTCAAAGACTGTCAGGAATAAAAATGTGACCTATAAAAAAACCTTGGGATGAAATTGGACCATATGTTTTTCTTTCTACTAAAATCCCAATTGTCAAGAGTTTCCTGTAGTTCTGTATTTTATACTAAACTGTTTACACAATTGTAATGCCTTTTGCATTCCATTGAAAAAATTTTGAAAGCTCTGGTGTTTGTTTTCTCCACTAGGTGTCACCATAAGGCAATGACTGTGGATTTGGAAAAGAGAAAAATGTTTGCTAGAACAGAGGCTTTGTATTCAGTCCTGGAGACTGCAGTGGGATAATAGTACTTGGTTACTACTAAAGAAAGCCCAGAGTAGCTCTGAGACCAAGAGAAAGGTAACTACATCATAGTCAGTATGAGAGAAAGCCTGGCAATGCTTACCAAAAAAAGCCCCAAATCAACAAACGAAAAATAAACAAGAACCAAATAACAAAACAATCCTTGCCTCCCAACCAGTCAACCAACCAAACCAAAATAGGCTGTTTCTATGAAAGATTTTAAGATTCCTTACTGGTGTTCATGAAAGATTGAGGGTTTCATTACAAAAATTCATTTGGGAACCAGGCTAGAGCAATTGCTGTAGGGAAGATATTTTGCCTGACTTTTGAGAGAATTTATCATAGTTTCATCTATCTATATCATTTTAACATTCTCTTTTCCATTAAAACATTGAACTCAAAGCTGTCAGTCAGCCATCATGGATTAGCAACTTAGTGGAGTCCCAAGTAGAAAATCATAGGCAGAAATCACAGCATTACCCCCTTTACGTGCAACAGATACAACCAGATCTGTTTGTCACCTAAATGAACTGTGGCTACATCTTTGATGGGGGAACAAAAGCACCTTTTTTTTTTCATGAAGTATTCACTTAATTTGTTTTAATAACTCTTATTTCTTCTCTTTCACGTGGTAATATTTGATACCACAATAAATAGTCTAGACACAAATTGGATCTGTTGGTTAAAATTTTTATTATTATGGATGCTTTTTAGCAGTTTATCCAGTCTATTTTATCAAAAAACTACTGAGGCATTTTGTGAGACTTTCTTCATATCTGAATTCAGGCCAGATTGCAATTGTAAAAAGCACAGCTAACTTCTGTGGCCTGATTCTTTACTGCACAGTTTTGGTCAAATTAGGAAATTCAAATATAGAAAAAGTCATTAACTCTTAAGCTGGGATTTTGTGTTATATGTAAAATTTTTAGTGAATTTGATTCACTGCATATAACATAGATACATATAAATGCATTTGAACAAAGATTGGATGACTTGCTACTAGATCTAAAACCTCTTAATTTTCATTGCCAAAAGTAAAGATTGAGGCATATTATTTCCAGGATGCTACCACTAGAAGGCAGCACAACACATCAGAATTATGTGTTGCTTTTGGTAGAAATCAGGGGAGTATGTATCAGTAATTTTATCTGATGCTGTGTGCTCAGCAAAACTTACAGAGTAATTAGATATTTTCTATTAGTGAAGTAAATGGGAAGCTTTTCTATGAAACCATTTTATGAGCAATATCAGACATTCTTCCTAGTGCAGAATTCTGCAAGGAACTACCCTTTTTTTTTCTGCAAGGCACCAAATGCTGTTAATCGCATCTGAAAGATGTTTATGAAACAAACAAACAACAACAACAACAAAAGCACAACCCACTAGATTGAATCAGGCTGATTGATGATTCCTAGCTACTCCTGGCTACATTGTTTTCCCATTGAGAACAATGATGGAAGTCATAAATATTCAAATTTTGGCAACTAACATATTTATTAAATAACCTCTGTGAGGCTGTAGGTGTAAGTGAAATAGGAAATATTATACTTGAAAACATATTATTTGAAGATGGAATACTGAGTACAGAATTTTTTTTCTTTCAAGGATGAAGTGTTCCTCTCAATAACCTGCCATGATAGTTTATGGATATGCTTGCGATTGTTATTGCTTCTAAGGATAATTTTCATCAGATCTGAACCTCCACACTGGTCTCACTACAACAGCATGTTGTAGAAAGAGGTCATTGCAAGAATATACTGGTGTGAGGGTAGACAAAAGGGGGTATGTATGGAATTGCACTACCCTGGGAGTCAGGGACATAAAGATTTCTGTGGAGTTAGCTGCTATTTTACAATAGGATCTAGCCAGAAATCGTTCTCAACAGAGTCAAGAAAGCTAACATTCTTTAGGTAAGTACCACTTACTGAAGTATTTTCTAGTAACTACAGCAATCTACCTAGTCATTTTCACTCCTTGGGACATTCTTCAAGGAGGCTGAAACGATTTCAGGCCCATTTACAACATTAGGAGATTCATACTGCCTAGATAATAATAAGCAATCATCAAGACCATTTGGCTCTCTACTTTCAGTGTGAATGGGTTATATGAAGAAAACACAGCACCCTCAGTAAACTGAATGTCACTTTATGCATCGTCAAAGGGGATAGCTGTGCTCTTCTCTCAAGAATGCATTTCAGAAAAGGAGGGAGAAACAGTTCCTTCTTCATCATCTACTTCATGAGAAATTATAATGTTCAAGAGCTTGTGGCCCACTGCTTCAGGTAAGAGAGGTCTGCCTACAGATCACTTCTGCTCTGGCATGATAAGGTCATCTGATGCTGAGAGATGGCTACCATATAAGCAGTGAAAGTGGCTAGGGGAGTTCCCTCTGAAGTTGGAACTTCGGTTTTGCTACTAAACTGTTGTAACCCTAGAGTACTGACTTTGATTAGTGAATGTTCTGGACCACTGTTGGGTGACATGACACAGTTGCAGGAAGTTTTCTTCTTGCTGCTCATTGGAGTCTGTTACAGGCCACCTGATCAGGGGGAGCCTGTTGACAAGGCTTTCTTGCTCCAGCTGCAGGAATTGTTGCGTTCACGGGCTCTTGTCCTGATGGGGGATTTCAACCACCTGGATATCTTCTGGGATAGCGGAAAGGTGGGTGGCAGACAGTCCAGCAGATTCCTGGAGTCTGTTGAGGATAACTTCCTTGTCCAGGTATTAGATGGACCGACCCGAGGTGAAGCCTTACTGGACCTGGTGCTCACCAACGTGGAGGAGAGCATTAGAGGGGTTAAGATTGGAGGCAGCCTGGGCTGTAGTGATCATGCCCTGGTGGAGTTTGTGATCTGGAGGAATGCAGGCCTGGCAAAGAGTAAAGTCAGGACCCTGAACTTCAGGAGAGCAAACTTCCAGCTGCTCAAGGAACTGCTGGGTGGGATCCCCTAGGAAACTGTCCTTAAGGGCGTAGGAACAGAGCAGAGCTGGCAGCTCTTGAAGGACACCCTCCTCCCCAGCAAAAGAAATCAAGCAGAGGAGGTGGGCGACCGGCATGGCTGAGCAAGGACCTGCAGCTTAAACTGAGGGAAAAGAGAGAAATGTATGCTAAGTGGAAGCAGGGTTGTGTAGCCTGGGAGGAATATAGGGCTGTTGTCCGCATGTGTAGAGATACAATCAGGAAAGCCAAGGCGCAGATTGAGATGAACTTGGCTAGGGATGTGAAAAATAATAAGAAGGGGTTCTACAGGTACATAGGCAGGACGATACAGGTCAAGGAGAGTGTTCCCCCTCTGAAAAATGAGAATGGAGAAGTGGCTTCCTCAGACGTGGAAAAAGCTGAGGTGCTCAATAAGTGCTTTGCCTCGGTCTTCACTGGTGGTCAGGCTCCCCATGTCTGCCAGGACCTTGAACCTCGAGGTGTGGGTGAGAGGAGCAGATTCCATACCACTGTAACAGTGGAACAAGTCCGAGACCTCCTCATGAAACTGAATGCATGGAAGTCCATGGGGCCTGATGATATCCATAACCATCCTAGGGTTCTGAGAGAGATGGCTGATGTGGTTGCCAAGCCGCTCTCCATCATATTTATAAAAACATGGCTGTCCGGTGAACTCCCTGGTGACTGGAGAAAGGGAAACATTACTTCCATTTTTAAGAAAGGGAGAAAGGAAGACTGGGGGAACTACAAGCCGGTGAGCCTCACCTCTGTGCCTGGGAAGATCATGGAGCAAATCCTCCTAGAAGACATGTCAAGGCATATACATGACAAAGAAGTGATCCGAGACAGCCAGAATGGCCTCACCAAGGGCAGATCCTGCCTGACCAATCTGGTGGCCTTCTATGATGGAGTGACGGCATCGGTGGAAGGGAGAAGGGCAACGGATGTCATCTACCTGGACTTCTCCAAAGCCTTTGACAGGGTCCCTCACCATATCCTTCTCTCCAAATTGGAGAGATATGGATTTGAAGGATGAACTGTTTGGTGGATTAAGAACTCATTGGCTGGTTGCAGCCAAAGGGTTGTGATTACTGGTTCTATGTCAGGGTGGAGGCCAGTCACGAGTGGTGTCCCCCAAGGCTCAGTCTTGGGACTGGTGCTCTTCAGCATCTTTATCAACGGAATCAAGTGCACCCTCAGCAAGTTTGCAGATGACACCAAGCTGAGTGGTGCAGTCGATACACTGGAGGGAAGGGAAGCCATCCAGGGGGACCTGGACAGGCTGGAGAAGTGGGCCCATGAGAACCTAATGAGGTTCAACAAGGCCAAGTGCAAGGTGCTGCACTTGGGTGGGGGCAATCCCAGGTATTTATACAACCTGGGGGAAGAACTCCTTGAGAGCAGCCCTGCGGAGAAGGACTTGGGGGTCCTGGTGGACGAGAAGTTGGACATGAGCCAGTAGTGTGCGCTGGCAGCCTGGAAGGCCAACTATGTTCTGGGCTGCATTAAAAGAGGAGTGGTCAGTGGGGAGAGGGAGGTGGTGGTCCCCTCCTACTCGGCTCTTGTGAGGCCCCATCTGGAGCACTGCGTCCAGGCCTGGGGCCCCCAGCACAAGAAAGATGCGGAGCTCTTGGAACGAGTTCAGAGGAGGGCCAACAAGATGATCAGAGGGCTGGAGCACCTCTCCTATGAGGAAAGGTTGAGGGAACTGAGCTTGTTTAGTTTGGAGAAGAGAAGGCTCCGGGGAGACCTCATTGTGGCCTTCCAATACTTGAAGGAAGTGTATAAACAGGAGGGGGAATGATTGTTCACAAGAGTGGATAGCAATAGGACAAGGGAGAATGGTTTTATACTGAGACAGAGGAGATGTAGGTTAGATATTAGGAGGAAGTTTTTCACTCAGAGGGTGGTGACGCACTGGAACAGATTGCCCAAGGAGGTTGAGGAGGTTGTGGATGCCCCATCCCTGGAGGTATTCAAGGCAAGGCTGGACGTGGCTCTGGGCAGCCTGGTTTAGTGTTTGGCAACCCTGCACTGAGCAGGGGGGTAGAAACTAGATGATCTTTGAGTCCTTTTCAACCTAGGCCATTCTATGATTCTATGATTCTATGCTACCACTGAAGAGAGGATCACCAGCTTCAGCTGAGCGCATGTGCCAGCTGTTACAATGCTGCACTTCATCCCTCTCTCTCTTCCTTATTAGCAATGGCTTCCCTGTTGTCACCGTCATATGTTATACAGTAGCTTCTTTGCTGAAGACCACATCCAGTATTTTATTTTTCACCCTGAAAGATTTTGTCTTCTGTTTCATGAAAGCTGTTGTTTCTACCTGGCTTTAAGCACATACGTACTTTATCTTTTTCAGTATAATATTTCACTGGTCTCCCAGTCCAAGCAGATTACTGAGATAGTGAATATTTTGAGCAACAATCTCTGCAGAAAGATGGCTGCCACGCTTTGGAGCCAAGCAGCCCAAAGATTTTGTCTTCAGTGTAACAGCTGCCAAAATTTAGATGGTGTGGATAGCTGGGAAATTAGTATCAGATGTTTGGGGCCTTAAAACAGAATAGTGTAGATGTGGCCTTCATATTTCTGCCAAGCCACATATCTTACCAGCAAGTTTGATTCATTTGAACCATGTCAAAAATACTTTTAGATAAAATGTAATGAAAGTAGTTGACTATGATATAAAAGACTCTAAGAGAGGTGATATCTCAAATATTTGTATCATGCTGCTAGACCGAAAGCAGACTAGCCAGAGAATTTTCGGTCAGAAAATGAAAACATTGTTTAGCTATAAATTTCATGACTGGAAAGGCATAAAAGCACACTCAATGAGGGGTAACAGAACACCTTGTTCTGATGTTCACTTGCTCATCTTTCTCTTTAATGTTTTTCATTTACCAAGACTTTTAGTTCCATGGGTCAATGGTCTGCTGAACTGAAGCCTCTATTTCCAATAATCATAACACACTCCACAAATACATTCCCTGAAAAACAAAGCAATTGTATGTTCTCCTGGGCCTCTGGCACTGCAGTTAGCTCCACACTTTCTCAGCAACTTCAATACTTAGCAGAGCGTTCACAATTCACTGGCTCATTAGAACAAGAGGAAAATAACAGTTGTGTATGCAGATAGTGTACATTAAGCTCAAAGAGCTCGGACAGCTTCTGCAGCTAAGTGAAATCTCAGACGTGCACTGACTAAACAGGAGGACTCCTTGTGCTGATTTCTTAACCTTGGGTTACTGTTTGTGAAATTTAAATTCCAGATTTAGGCTACTGTTTATTTTTACTCGTTTGTTTTAAATAGGCATTTAAATATAGACGCCTAAATGATTTGATCACCTCTTAAGAGCAACACATGCTGGCCACTTCCAGCTAGCAGCCCACAGTGGGTGACAGGGTTTTGTCACATCACTGCTGAGCCGTGCTCCAGTGTGTCAGAATGTAGCACCACCTAGCGAGCTGCAAGTGCCAGACACACACAGACTATGATCTAAAATACATTCATATCTATTAAAAAATATAAAATAAACAGAAGATCCCTTTCTTCACAAAACAAAAGTTTGATAATGCTTGTTTTCTCTTCCAATACAAAGCTCCCAATATCTTAAAGTTATTAAGTGTAATGATCAATGAACACTTAGTTAAATTGCAAAAAGACCTTGGCAAACTATTATTATTCATTTAGTTACACACTATCAAAATTAAAAGTGCTTATTAGAAGAGTAATAAGATCCATCTGAAGAGTATGAAATATTTTTACCTTTTAAAGAGAACAAGAAGAGTGGTTTTGGCTCAGAAAAGCCACCAATGCTGTACCTGATCTAGTCTAGTGATATATTTATATGAATGTAACAAAATATTAAAATCATGTGCTGGATGTTTAATATACTGTATCACTTTGATCACTCACTATGGCAACATAAGCTCAAATTTTCTTGTGCAGAGTGCTTTGCTATACTGGAAGCTATCTGCAAGATTGTATCTAATTTCATCTCTGTTCTTGTTTTTCCTCTACTGTTATCTGTGTTGCTCTTATGACATTTCCCTTAAAAAGCCCTTTGTATCTTTCTTTTACTCTTGTGTATATGCCTTTTTTTCCATGCCACCTTGAAAACCTATACAGGCAAAGCACTTTCTCTTGGCTTAAATAACTTCTTAGCACAAAATCCCCTCGGGAACTTTCTCAACAAGGAATCAGTTATTTGAAACAAAACAATACCAGTCAGAGACCGCCCAACCACAATTAGCAGTATATTCAGTATTGTCTCACAAAAGGCAGCTAATACTTTCAAACAAAGACAATCTTCTGAATAGAGGGGAAAAAAGAGTGACAGAGAAACTGTATCTTCAGGTTCTGACTCTTGCATATTTCTTTTTGTTTGCTTGAGAAATTAAGAAAATCCCAAATATTTTTTAAAACACATATCTAGGATGTGCCTTTCTATTGGCAGTACTGCATTTGAAACCTTACAAATAAGAGGTTTTAGAGGCAACATTTCACGATGTGAAACCAGGAGCACCTGACAAACAAGCTTATAATAAGATATGGTATGTACTGTTCTCTATGGTACATGACAGGATGCGAATGAAGACTTCCAGGATAATTTGTAAGTTTCTCTATTAGTAGAAAGGATAGAATACAGCAAGATTTATTGCAGGAGGTTTTGATTTGAAACGAACCTGAGGAATCATCACAGCTGTACTGAAATATTTTGTTCCAGAATTATTTGGGTTTTTTTTGGAAGTACTGTCTCTACTAAAAATAGACATTGCTCCTCTCAGGAGCCTATCTGTACCTTGTCAGAGTCTCAATCAGTCTCGGCGCACAGGCACAGGAAGGAAGGCAGGAATTTGGCAGCAGCCCAGCTCTTGAGATTCCTGTTTTTATTATCAGCAAACTCCAGAACACTTCTACAGCTTTACAGAAAAGAAACAATTCAGATGCAAGTGCATCTGGTGTACACAAACATTATCATCTTTTGCTAGAAAGGGAGATAATATCTTTTCCTCAAAGCCTATATGTTGATATAAAGACATTTCTAACTTCTAACATATCTAGTTTCAAACAATAAAATTTTGTGCACATTCTTCATCACAATATAACTTATATTTGGGTTAAATATGATCATCATATTTCTGATCTCTTTCTACATTCTTTTTCACCTATAAAAAAAGTTTAGCTCTTTGGCATTTCCAAACATCTGGAGACCTTGTTAGATGCCTGAACATATCAGGTTTGCACCAGCTGTGCAGTTTGATGGATGGTCCTGTATTATTCTGCGAAGTGTTTTGTCACAAAGATTTGGCCCCAACCAAAAAATCTTTTGTACAATACCCCAAATTACTTATCTCATGAGTTACTAACCAAATAAATAAAATGCTCACAAGAGTGTTTCTACATAATCTAGATCAACTTATTTTTGTTGGCATTTTTTTATGTCCTTGAAAGTGGGCAAATAAATGTAATGCTATCAAAGTTTTGTAACAGCAGTGGCTTCAATAATAACAATACAAGGTCATACAATCATAAACTACTCCATGAGACAAAGTGAACTTCTGGGCAAACAAAGAATGGTTTATACTCTGATCCAATTTAGTAGCTCTGATGCTCACAGAATCACACAGAGTGAACTAACAGTGCTGTTGCACTCCTAATGTACTTCCTCCAGGTCTCGACTCATTCCCTCTCATATTCTCCTAATGTGGCTAGCCATTGATTCAGTGATTCACTGATATCTATTCTCCTCTTATTACAAAGCTTGCTTATGACTGTACTGTTCTCTTAGTTTTTTCCTTTCTCTTTCTTTTTTTGTTTTGTTTTGTTTTGCTTTGTTTTTAGCTCCTCTGGTCACATTTTATACCTATTAAGTAGGTCTCAGCACTGTTAGTTTTCAGGGCTTCTAGATGTTACTATAAAAATAAAAGAATGATATAACATCCTGTTATTAAACCCAGATACAAATGTAAGTGTGATGAGAGAAGGCAGGTTAGCAAATAAATTTTAAATTGTGTTTCTAGGTCTAGATCCTGAGATTGAATTCTCCATGCTGATTACTGAAATCAATTTACAAACAAAACTGAAGATTGTAAATAACAGTAATTTCAATGTTCTAGACAATTTCTGTGTGGCTTGATTCACTTTTCTATCAATATCTCCTGTCCAGGTTGATGGTGACAATAAAATAAATTGATTCACTTTTCCCCTGAGAAGATATGTGGATTTGTCATTACAAAGTCAACATTTACCAATGTTTTGAAGGTGACATTAAACTGGTGCTGTGTCTACTTCAGCAATCAATAAAGCACAGTAGGTGGGGATCTTTAGTGAAACAACCGATCCTGATACCCACAGGATTTCAGATGTATTTATTTCAGATTAGCTGGTCTAACCAGGTTACGCTTATTAACTGTTGGAGCACATTATATGTGGTGCTGAAGGATATCTTCTTTAATTTAATATGAAAGAAATCCTCTAATCACGCTGACGACCCTCCAGGATGTATGCTTAAGGCACAGTAGACAGCAAGAACCTGGAGATCCATTTTAGAAACACGCCAACCTGAATGAGAATGTTAATATCCTTAGAAATATCCTGAGACGTTCCAGTTCATTCCTATTCTAAGCATATGAGGGAGGTGCACTGATTTCAGAAATGCTTGCAAAGGCAAATACTGATGAACACTGAACTATGCAGTTAGCAGATGCATAGAAAATATGCAGTAAAGTGGATCTAAGGATCATATTTTCAGGAAAACATTCCAAATCCACTCAATTTTCAACTCCATTTTGTCATAATTGTTGAATTTAAATCTATAAATAAGTTTTGATAGTCAGAAAAACTAGATATCAGCATAATTTGCACCTTCAGTTTTGTAGAAGTTTAGCTCCTGGTTTTCAGTTTTTGAGGGTGTAAATATCAGTAGAAATAAGTGCTGTTTTTCCTTTTTCCTTTTCAAAGGTATTTTGGTAATCTTTCTTTCAAATGCACAGGCGTCAGCTCTATATTCCACATCACATCACATAAAACACAGCACTTTAAAGTATCCATTTCAGAGCAGCCTTTTTATCAGTGGATTAGATTCTTTAGGGGAAAAGTTAGAAATGATCTTTATGCTTCATATCTATTATGTAATCATCAAAATATATGAGAAAGAATGTTCCACCTGCTGTCTTGAAAGCAGACAGCTTTCCCAGTGGTATACCCCAGCAATGAACTGAGGAAATATGATGTTGACAGAGCTTGAGTGAAGAAGAAAATGAGCATTGTTCTTCAACAGCGCTCATATTCCGCTTTGGCAGTCGAGTAAGCAATCTAATGAGGGCATCTTGTGTAAGTAAATTTACAAGGTGTCATGTTTTTATGGATCATTCTCGTGTTATAAAACACATATGGCAAGTGAGCATTTTTAGAAGCAAAACTATGAATAGTTTTATTTATACTTCTAGTGGTTTCTCTGACAAAATAATTTTCATTACCTGTTCTCCTTTTGAGACTTGTTCAAAACTCTTAATTGTCATAACCACTTTTTGTGAAGGGAGTGGAATGAGAGTATTTCTCACAAAAGTTCTAAGAAAACAGCCATTTCGAAAACCTGTCAAATGGAAAAATAACTTCTCAATCTCTCTTTTATTTATTTATTTATTTTGTCCCTAGATAACTAACATTCATCATACTTAGTGCCGAACAATTCTAGAAAAGCTTGATTCTGGAAACGGCATTAGTTCCTAACCAGACAGTACAAAACATTCATTACCTGTGGGCCTTGTCTTTCCCGTGGCAGTTTGTACAGAGTGTGAATGGACTGCTGCATGTGCTGCAACTTATTAAGAGTTATTGTTTTGTTAGTTTTCAAATGGCAAATTTGTGAAAATTAATATAAAAGATATTTTCATTCATCTGAATTCTTATAATCAAATAGTTTTAAAATGTAGGGAATAGGATTCGACATGGATACACAGTTTTCTGTGCTATAAGAGGATGTGAAAGCAGGGTAGTTCATGGATCCATTTATTTACTTTTTTCTAGTCCACAGCTAGGAATAGAAGTTACATAAATTAATGAAAGAAATTCTGGGAGCTTTCACCTTGTTTTGTTGCTAAGGAAACCATTTCCTTGGCATCAGTGCATCCAGGAGGTCTGTCTCACTTTCCTCTGAGCTCTGACACAGGCAGTATTGTGGAAAGGCACTGGGAAAAAAAAAAAAAAGCAGAGATAAACAAGGAGGAAAAGATCAACAAAAGTAGTTGAAAGTTAATACAAGGATATCACCTAATCCAATTGAATTAACTCTTGTTTCTGTGTGAGTCAGCTGGAGAGCTCTGCATAGAGGTAAGGATTTAAGGTTCTAGCAAGACTACAGGTAAGAGCCAAAGAAGAACAGAAGCCTTCACATCACAAAGATCCAGCCTTCCCTCTAATCTTGCCCCTTGCCAAGAAAAGAAAAGAAAAGAAAAAAAAAAAAAAGAGAAGGAAGGGGAAAGGGGAAAGGTAGAATGATGGAATCTGAATATAAAATCTGAAGGCAGAGAGTCTAGGTTTCTGCCTTTTTACCAGACTTAAAATTGTGACTTTATCCTAAATACTGCCCTTTCTTCTACTGTTCAAAACATATAGTTTACCTGATCGTATGTCAGATGAGTTGTTCCATGAAAATGCAGTCATCAATTGTATTTAATATTATAAATCAACTTTTTGTTGGTGTTTCTGCAATTGTAAACTAAATCTTATTTCACTTCTGCACAATGCATCACAAATCCAAGAATGGAATATGGAGAGACAGATGAGTGAGTCCACAAACCTCTCTTCCTGGCTGATCGTATAATGCCTCAGCTGTTTTATTTTCCAGAACTATTCCTTGCAAATAACTTAAACTCTGCTAAAAATGAAGTGAGCAACAAGCAGGATATGCCAAACACCACATTTGGCAGAAAGCTGAGTGACATATGAAAACCTGTCAAATATGTTGTATTAGTAAAACCAAAAGAGACCTCAAGTGACAAAATTGTTGGTTCTGAGACAATGTAGTGATACACAATCTCTTAAAAACAAATAAACAAACAAGTAAATAAATTGCCCCCAAACCTGCCAACACAGCTACAACTTATTGCATTAAATTTAAAGTTTAAAAATGCAGTATTGCTCTGGAAGAATGAAGATATTGAAGGTAGTGCATTCTGCAAGTGAAGCAAGAAGAGAGTTCTGATTATCCTGCTCTTTCTGTATTTGTGTAACACATGTTCTTCTGTATATTTCAAAGTTATTTTTATGTCTATAAACCTCTTCTCTCTTGTAACTAGTGACAGGATGAGGGGGAATGGCCTCAAGTTGCGCCAATGGAGATTTAGGCTGGACATTAGGAAATACTACTTTTCTGAACGAGCGGTCAGGCGCTGGAATGGGCTGCCAAGGGAGGTGGTTGAGTCACCGTCCCTGGAGGTGTTCAAGAAACATTTAGATATAGTGTTGAGAGACATGGTTTAGTGGGGTTATTGGTGGTAAGTGGATGGTTGGACTGGATGATCTTGTAGGTCTTTTCCAACCTAGCCAATTCTATGATTCTATGATTCTATGTACTGATAGATATTGTCAAGACACAGACATGTTCACTTGGGGACTGTTAGGGAGTTGTATGAGTGAGGCTGTTCAACAGGGAAGGTGAGCTGAGAGCCAGTGGTGCCCCCAGACCAGCTGGGCAATAATCATAGAATCATAGAATCACAGAGTCATAGAATCATAGAATCACAGAATCATAGAATCATAGAATGGCCAGGGTTGAAAAGGACCTCAAAGATCATCGAGTCTCAACCCCCCTGCTCAGTGCAGGGTCGCCAACCACTAGACCAGGCGGCCCAGAGCCATGTCTAGCCTGGCCTTGAATACCTCCAGGGATGGGGCATCCACAACTTCCTTGGGCAACCTGTTCCAGTGTGTCACCACCCTCTGAGTGAAAAACTTCCTCCTAATATCTAACCTAAATCTCCCCTGTCTCAGTTTAAAATTATTCCCCCTTGTCCTATCACTATCCACCCTCGTGAACAATTGTTCCCCCTCCTGTTTATACGCTCCCTTCAAGTATTGGAAGGCCACAGTGAGGTGTCCCTGGAGCCTCCTCTTCTCCAAGCTAAACAAGCCCAGTTCCCTCAACCTTTTTTAATAGGAGAGGTGCTCCAGCCCTCTGATCATCATCTGATGATCTCCCAGACCAGGGTACAGATGAGCAGAGCAAGACAGTGGCAGCAACAGCTCTCACTGACAAGCATGTGCAATCAGATAAAGTCAAGGAAAGATCAGAAAAGGTCCAAGGTCAATTCAGAAAAGTGACGCAGAAATTTGACATCGGCAGATGGCAGTACTGGAACCTACATCTGTAATGCAGCACAGGCCTGCTGGACCAAGGAGCATATGGGATGGTTAGGTCATTCTAGAGTGCTGATTCTATGGGTACATACAGGGTCTTGATAGGGACTTGTTCTAGAATTATTTGGAAAGTTTATATTTACTCTGTTATCATGGATAGATGCCACATAAAACACATTTATCCAAATGTAGGCTCACAAAAATTCTCACTGAGGGGGGATACAAACAAACCGTGAGGACTTCTGTTCCATTTATTAATTTAAGAGCAACAGTGATGGCATCACTGTGACTTCAGGAGACCAGAAACAAGAGCAGTATTAAACATCCTCTTACAAACCTACATGCTCAGAAGTGCTGCACCATATAAGAATGATGTCCATTACACTACAAAGCATGTATGGATGAGTATGGCTACGAAAAGAACTAATAGCCCTTCAAGAATCGTATGTATATATAAAGTTTCCTGAAAGTCTTTCTATTTCTTTTTGATCTTTCTTTGTACCTTCTCATCCATAACTGGAAATGCCAAAAATGGGCTAATTCATCTCACAATAATCCTTGTCAAGCAATAAATTGAAAGAACTGGGAAATGTCAGAGAGTGAAATAAGTTATTGTTACAAGGCTCTGAGACAAGAGAGGACAGCTGGGCTTGCAAGAGTGATTTCTGGTTTCTTTAAGATCAGTTATCTTTAGGGAATACACACTACAGATGGATAATTTTGGAGTGTATGATGAGTCTAAAGAAGCAGCTGATAGCTAATTACATCACTTCAAACACTGAATTAAGTCTATTTGTAGTTTGCATTGCATGTAGAAAATAATTAACATTAGTGTTCTGGAATTAGTCTGTCTCTGAATTCAGTAAGATACATTTTCTCAAATAACAAAATTATTACTTCTTTTTTTAAAAAAAATTTTGAGATTACTTTCTTTGACAGAATTTTGTTCTGTAGGCTGCTAACATGCTTTAATGGTTGGTTTAATAGGAAAAAAAAGGGACTTCCATAAGATACATTGAGAATACAATAAAATTAATGTAACCCAGCACTTTTGCTTTTAAAGAAAGAGTAAATTGAGATAAATGGTCTCCAGAATTTCATAAAATTAATTTAATGATTTAAAAGCCTTAATTATGTAAGGACAGCAAGTTTTCAAAGCATGTGCAGTGAAGGAAAAATCTCACAGTTTTTTGATAGGAGTAACATCCAATGACTGAACAATCTGCTGACCAATTAGAGAGTTTGAAACTCTTACTGATCAGCAGAGAAATGATTACACATCTCCTTTCTGGGGGAGAAGCATTTGTACTTCTATAAAATACTACTTGAATTTAAATAAATAAGAAAGTAATTTGTCCTTGTGTGTTTGTAGCCTGAATAAAAGCCTGCTAAGTTTTATTCTTTCAGATCAATCTTTGTCTCAGATCCATAGAAAAAAAATATCAGTTTTTCTTCATACTCTGATATTTATTTTCTAGTACAGAATTTTATTTCTTGATTACATCTTTCTTTTAACTAGAATATGTTGCATATAAAAATTCAATACTGAGTAAAAAAGAGATGATTCAAAAAATAAATATTATTTTTATAAAATATAGTACCATGAAGTGCTATGTAAATTGCTAATATGAGAATTTTATCAGTCAAAAAGTCCAAAGGTAAATTTGGACAAACAGATTGGTTTCCACTGAGTTATGCAGAAAAGATGTCTGTGTATGTAACTGGTGGGATTACTATTAGTAGTGCATATACACAATTTTATTCTTCTGAGATCTTATTTATGAATTTTTTTAAAGGAATATTCTTCTGCTATCGTGGGCCTCTGCAATAATCTTTTGAATATACACACATGAACATACTCCTCAATTATTCTGGAAGTAGAGAAAAAATGAAAAATCCTCCAGAAATGCAAAAGGACCAGAATCTCTAAATCCTTTATCACTTACCACATCATCCTTATCTTTACAAGCAAGAAAATATAATTTGGTTTTACAGTATAGTTTACAATGATCACGGTTAGAAGTCAATGAGCAGCTTTCAGTTCATGGGGAAATTCAGTTCACTCCTGATTTTAAAGTACTACCTTACCCAATTATGCCCAGTATCTTCCTGAATGAAAAAATAAAATAATAAAAAAATATAATAGTTCAGTTGGAAGGATTCTACAAATATTGTTAAGTTCAACTGGTTGCCGGACCACTTCAGAACTAACCAATACTTAAATTAAAATAAAGGGAATTATCCAAATGCCTCTTTGACAGGCATGGGGCATCAAAAAGAGGAAAGATTCTCAGCTGTTGAAAATTTATAATCAAAGGATCTAACAAGAAGATCAAATTGTCCCCACAAATGGATTTATGTTGTTTTAATAGTAGATCAGTATTCAGATGATACTGAATGTGCATATAAGTTTATACCCCTTGGGCACATACATTTAGGTACCTTCTTAGTTTGCACTTTAGACAATGGTGATCTAATCAGTACAGTCAGTAGAAGCTAAAAAACTATTAGAAAACTATTAATGTAACCAGCAACAGGCAGTTATTTAAATTGGCACCATCCGTGGAACTATAGGCTAGGTCTCATTTGATGATACTGAGATCTTAAACACATAGCTCATCTTAAAAACCTAGGCAACTACACTGAAATGCCTAAGCAGAAATTCCCAATTCTTGAGTCAAGTAAAGTTAAAAGTGATAATTTTCTCTCTTAGAGATAAACAGTAGGACTTATTTTTGCATAGTCTTTTGCCTTTATATTAGATACATTCTGTTCAGCAGCTGAACATGGAATAGACACAAAACATAATTTTAAAGTTGCACTTTTTGCCAGATTACATTTCTGGCCTTTGATCTTCTATAGTAATTAACCATCTACAGCAACTATCTGAGGAATGTACATTTGAGAAATTAGAACCTATTTCTGCTTTATTTCACCTGTGGGCATTAACAAGAACAAGCTTACACCAACTCTTTTTGTTCCAGATTTGTACGAAGGGTTAATAAAATTGTTTTCCCACACCTTGCATAAAACTGCATTGAGTTCTAGGGCTGCTGTAGGACTTCTGCTTTACAGCCAATAGGAAAGTGAGCTTTTGTAAGTAAACAAAAGACCTTAACTTGAAAAATATCATCTGAGAAAAAAGAAAGAATATCTCTAAAGATGATTTATTACAGATTATGAAAAATGAAGAAAAATTATCCAAAAATAAGAAACATCAGCTACAAAAAAAATCCAATTTATTCCACATTTCTGCAGTTCTATAATAATTGAGGTAAGTGAATTTTCATTCATTTCATTGTCTTCTGTTTATCAGAAGTCATATTCCATTTGTGGTGGTTGATGCAGTTAATAGTGCCAATGTGTCTTTTGTCTTTATGTCATAGGTATCTATGACAATGTAGAACTTATTTTCAGAAAAGAATTTCTAAAGGAAAATAAAAAATGTGGGAGGCAGTCATTTCTTTACCTGTCACATGAGAATAAAAACAGGCTCAGTGAGAAACAAAAGGCTTATTGTTAAAGACGTATTCTGTCGTTTTCAACAACAACAGCAAAAACCCTAGTATTCCTTTCGTGCCACAAACTCTCAGTAATCAAAGAGAGTTTAAAGAGGTGCAGAACAGAGATCTTCTTTCATAGAAGTAGATTTACTTAGAAGATTTTTACTCTATATTCCAGAGCACTCCTCTAAGCTTTGAAAATCCACAGGATTTAGATGAGGGGCTCAGGTAATTTAAGGAGAATGGACTTCAATTGAAAGAAATTAAGAAAATATGAAATCACAAAGAATTTTGGTTTTAATTGCAGGTTCTGTTCAGCTTAAAAATTCACTAGTCTTCTCTTCTGAACAGAAATGTGAAATTTTGTAAATTAGAAGAAATTTTGTAGTTAAAATGTCAAAATGTCATAATTGCTGACATGTCCATTCCCACACAGTTTTCAATCCAAAAATGAATGACAACTTGTCTTGGAAAATATGTGGCGCTTACAAAAATAATAAGAAAGCTTTTTGCTGTGCTTCTTCAATATATGTATTGAACACAGTATCTTGTCTAAGCTAGAGTTATTTGTTAGAGATGTTTGAGTTTGATGGAGAAAATCACAGAAAACCTGAGGTAAATAATTTGAAGATGACTCCTGAAATGTTTTTCAGTTTTATGGGAATGACTATTTCTTCCTTTCTGTCTTTCCCTTATTTAGACTAACTGAATAGTGAAGATATAGAAAGAAACTATTTTACAAATAATTCAAATCAGTGTTCATAGGAAGCTACAAAGTAGTGGCTAATCAATTAGTTAGTAAAATTAATAGTCTATTGCAGATAATATGCCTATATGAAAAAAAAAAAAGGCCTCCCATTAAAAAAATTTGATTATTTGAAAACAAATAGAATATTTTCGCAACTGGCAACAGAGAATCTGAGAACTAACCTGTTCTCACTAAAATATCGTTACTGACATGTATTTCTATCACTGTCTTCACTACACCTGAAAGGCAGCTTCAGATCATGACATATTCCAAAACAAATCTTATATTCACCAAATTATATTAAATCTCTAGATACATATCTTTTCCTTCTTTCCTATTGTTCATGCTGCCAGGAAGCCATAGAATCATTGAATATCCTGTGTTGGAAGAGACCCACAAGGATCACTGAGCTGCCACACAGGGCAACCTAAGAGTTGAGCCATAACAGCATTGTCTCCAAAGGCTTCCTGAACAGGGACAGGCTTGGCACTGTGATCACTGACTAGAAAGGCCTCACCATCCTGTCAGTGTAGAACTTTTTTCCTACTGTCCATTCTAAACTTCCCTGATGCAGCTTTAAACCATTCCCTCACGTCCTACCAGTGAGATAGACTGCTGAACTAGTTGTGATGACAACCAACTGAATGAAATCTATTTCTTTCCGTTTGAGTTTCCTCCCTCATTCTGCTTGATGAAAAGCAGAGACATCAGGCTCAGAATAGTGGAAAGAGAAGCCATATGATTACCCAGGGTAATTCGTAAAATCACTGTTCCTAAAGATGGACATGAGGCTGGAGGACTTCAGTAATAGCTATGAAGTGACATTTTGAAAAGGGAGATTTTTATATTCTTTCTAAAGTGATCACTGCTGGAGATGACACTGAACTAGATACGCCATAGGCTTGAAATAGACTTGATGTCTATATATAAAACCTTAACTCTCATCTCCAAACTCTCTACTGGCTCAGCTTAATATTTCACAAAAATTAACAAAGAATTATATAGCTAGATTTTTATGATCATTCTTTTCCCCTAAAAGCATGCCTTGTTTATATAAGCATAGCTTTCTTAAATCACTTACCTACAAAAAGAGAAAACCATAGTGCAACTGTGCCTCAAGTAGAATATGACCTAAATCAGCTGCTTGTGTTTGTCTGTTTTTTTCTGTGCACTGTATTGAAGTATTATTTTTCAAGAAATAATTAAAATGTAAAAGTTATTGTTCTCTTCTAACAGTGATAGTTTGGTAAATTATGCTTCAAGGAGTGTTCACCAGTTAGAGATTTACCACAACAACTGGAAGACTGAAGAAAAAAGGTGGAAAAAAAGGGGAAGAAAACAGCTGCTTTTAAAAATGTGGTAACCACTCGACTGAATCATAAAACAAATGATATGGAGGGAGACCAGGTTTGAATACAAAGAAGTCTTACAGTGAATTTTACCCTTTTCACAACAGAGTGGTTCCAGTGGGATGAAAAATTAGTAATCTAAACTATAACTTATTATAAAAACATCTAGAGCTTTAAATAAGCTGGTGTCTTAGTCATCAATTAAATCATAAAATCACTAAGTAAACTAATTGATGTCTTTGTCAAAAAGGAATTTAATTATAAAGCTTTCATCTTGGCAATGCCACATGAAAGGAAACTAAACTGTGACCAAGAGTTTATATGCTCTTATCCTTCCCTTACTAATAACAATTCCCTTACTCAAGGGGTATTCTTTTCATAAGTAATTTGCACATTTGACCTTTTGTATGCACTTGTGAAGAATATGCACTTATATGGGCTTGACTATGGAAGTCAAAATTTTTTTCCTTTTGTTTACCAGCATAGTATGAAGCTTTAAGTAAAATTCTAGATTATTGGATTTCTAACAAGAGATGAATTAAAAAATAATAATAAATATTCTTTGTGGATTATGTAGGCTTAAATTTCTTTTCTGATAATTTTCTCTCAATCATAGAAATTTGACATAAATATATAAGGCAATAGGAATATCATGTCCTTGATACTGTTGCCCTTCTTTACCACATTTTTAATCTTTTGCTCTTTAAAATGTATCTAAGTGTAATTTCACTTTATTATTTTATTATTTCATTAAAACACAAACAATATATTGCCATACATTATTATATGTAATAACAATACTTTGATTTCTAATAATTAAAAATACATTGTTTTAATATTTATCTTATACTACATAATTTTGAACTTCTAAATTTTATTTGCGTTTAGTATTTTTAGCTCTAAATAAATGAATAGAGTTGATTGGAAGGCTAAAGTCTGAACTGATAGCGCTTGTCTTGAAAAAATGCAGGAAAGTCTGTCTGTGTCAAAATTTCAGTGTTTTACAGTACTACAGTTCTAAACAAAGCTGTGTGAATATTTCACACTTCTAGATCAACATCCAAACTGAGAAAAAAAATCAACAAAAACAAGAGCCTACATCAAATCAAACTGAAGACACAGCTGAAATTTGCCACGTAGATATTCTGTCAAAAAACTTTTTCTTAAACTTCAGTGGTACGGGCAGCAAGTTTGTAGAACTTTCTAAGACTGTGGTTATTAAGATCAGAAGAACTGAAATACTTTTGCTATTTCTCTCCACTCATTTGGGATTCAGTTCTTTTGGAGCTGCATATTACTGGTAAAAAAAATATCTAATTCACCAAGCATCATTGCTGTGCTGTCGTCTTGAAACAAAATCCTCTAATGTCTTGAGTGACCAAAAGAGAAGAATCTCTGCTTTGGACAGTGTCAGCACAGACATGCTGCATGTGGGTTTGTGTTCAATTTAGACCACTTGGGGTTCCTAGCCTCTAATGGGGCATAAGATTAACCATGCTATTCTCTCCTTATATGTAGACTAGATATAAATCTAGTAAATAGCATCTTAAACTTCACTCTTCAAGTGCAGGCAGAAAAAGCTCTAGGCTACCGCAAAGAGTTTTGGTTTTAGAAAAGTGTTCAGAAGGCCTTGCAAATGCTTTGGAGGCCTGAGGAGAAGGAAAGAAAGAGAAATAAAAATAATTATCAAGTAGTCCCATAAGAAACTGAAAAAGCAAGCTGGGGCTGATGGAACTCCAGCTTGCATCATGCCTCTGAATGCAATGAAGATTTCGCAAGTGGTTAGGCAGCTTCTTTGCACTGGGAAATGTTCATTCATTATGATTGAAGTGCAAGGCACTTGAAAGGTAAAGTTTAAGATGCCATTTACTAGATTTAATAGCATAAGAAGAGAATAGCATGGTTAATCTTATGCCCTGTTAGAGGCTGGGAACACCAAGTGGTGTAAATTGAACAGGACACAAACCCACATGCAGCAGACCCAGGTTTACCTTGTCCATAGCAGAGATTCTCCTCTTTTGGTCCCTCAAGCCACTAGAGGATTTTCTTATTAGGAAACATCCTATCGCTTATACAGTCAAAATATGTTCTTATGAGAGAACAGTGCTGTCAGATAAAGGCCTGGCCATACTAGTGCTGCAGTCACTGGCACCAAGTAGGAAGTACCTGCAGTTTCTCTGTGACAAGGAGCCAGCTGAACTTGTCTTGGGGCCACCAGATTTGTGTGGCACAATGCAGGCCTGAATACCACACTGCAGATGCATCATGGTACAGCACAGGCCCGCACCCATTCAGGTCATCTGTGCTATGGAACACTTGTGGATGTTCAGGGGTCACTACAGCAGCTCCCATAGCATGCATGGTGCTGTTCTGACTCAACAGATCATCCCAAGTCACCACAGAGCTGTGTTTGAATGGTGTTACCACTTGGCAGAGCGACTAGTCCTAAAGACTCTTTGAGCACTCATGCTCAGAAATTCCTCAGTCTTCTATTACTAAGAGAAATATGAGAAAGCCAGGTAGCATTTTAAATGCACTAGGAGGATTCTACACATATATGGCATGAAACATAACCCTTTGTAGAGCTGAGTAGTTTTAATAAATCTTTTTTCCATACAAGCCATTGTATAACTTACATCAGAAGTCACCTGATAGATATTTGACAGCCTACAAAAACTTGTTTTTCATCTTCTGATGTTTTTTAACTGACATATTAAAATGGCAAAGTATAGAAAACCTTTAGAAAAATGCAAATGTGGTTGGCAAGCTATGCTGATATTTCCACTGGCTTCAGATCAGACCCAGAAATCCCATAGGTTACTCAGCCCTACAGAGCTTTGAAGCATGGACATGTACCATAATTCCCACAATGCAAATCAAATTTCAGTTTTGCACAAGCTTACCTGGCCAGAAATTGATTTATCTATTGAGTTCTCTGAAGCTTTAGAATATCCTCTAGACCTTGCTGTTTTAGGAGTTTGTGTTATAGCTTTAGGACAGTTGTTCTCTTTTTTAACTGAAGAAATTCTGAAACTACAGACTCAAAAAGTCAGCAAGGAGGAGAGACAGAATAGCCTGAGGTAAAAATTTTACAGGGATATTCAGTTAATTAAAAATGTTATTCCTGTTCAAAAACTCACTTCTTCAAAATTCCCTCAATTTGATGAAGCTTCTCAGAACAGTTTTGGCTGAAAAAAAATACTACAAGAACACTACAAGAACACTACTAGAATACTACAAGAAAGGTTTTAGCTCTTTCTGAAAATTACAGTTCCAACCCAATATCCTAGAAACAAGATTCAATTAACTTTTCTGGTTATAGAGTAAATCTGTATCTTTCTTTCCTTGAAAAATGCACTGGCCACCCCACTAAAAGCCATTCTGGCAAATGGTATATTCTGTCTCTGTTGTGAACTATGCCTCATTTACTTTAAATACAGATTGAAGACTAGACTCTGTATGTATAAAACCAGAAGACATTTCTTCTACTTTTGCCTACAATTATTTATTTTGAATAAAATTTAACCTTTCTTGGGACAATTCAGAAGTCTTGTATTTCTATAGTCAGTACTTAGGAAAAAGGTCAGTATCAGTATATGATAAAATATATAGTTAAAATAATTCCTCACAAAGTAGAAGGAAAGTGTATTCAGTATTATTTCATTCTTTCTTTCCTCCTCTTTTTTCCTTCCACCTTCCTTCATCTTACGTTCCATTTCAGATTAAATGAAATTTTCATGTTGAACAGAAAAATTAGGTTTGACTGTTGAATACAACAAATCAGTTAATTAAAAAATCAGTTTACACATCTGTATTTGTTTCTTAAATGATGTTATCAAGATCAAAAATCCATTTATTAAGCATAAATAGATGTTACACTTTTCCCAAATTATGTAGTCTGAGACTTTGCTTTTCAGGTTAGCTTCAATGACATATTTAAAAGGAGATCTTTCCTGCATATAATTTTACCTGCATAAAATCAGAAATTAAAATATGTTTGTGGTTACCTTGAACAGAATACATACCATACACAAGCATCTTTTTTTCTAAACTGACTGGCTTGTTTAGGAAAATCAGAGGGTAAAGTAAAACCAGTATAGCTTCCCCAGCATCCTCATCCTCAAAGCAGTGACTTTCTGAGATTCAAAAGAATGGAGATGTCAAAACTTCTTTGATACTGCCATGTCTTTGAAGTTTTGGGCAATGACAGGGTGGCCATTGTATATCAATGAATAATGCCCCTGACCTGAGCTAGACTTCAGATAGGCATCTTCTGTGGTACAGCTTTCTGAAAATATACACTTTTCAATGTTTTATGTATCATCCATAGTTTTAGATGTTGGAAGTCTGTCACAGAACACTTTTTATTTGAGATCTGAATACTTTTTCTACAATTAATCACTTATTCAACAAGACTTGTAATCCAAACATCCTGTTTCCTCCTACAGTTTTATACTTTGTTTATTTAGTAGCTATCCATCACATTTCTGCTTGTGCTTTGTACTGACAACCTTATTCTGGATCCTGATTTACTTAAGATGTACTAATGTTATGAGCTTTTCCTTTCCTTTCTTTTTGTCTGAAGTACATTGTTAAATATTTCACAGAATTCTATCTTTAATTGCAACATTCCCAGGACAAACCATATCTTCTAATTTGACTCTAATATACCACCATATAATTTGACAGAACTGAATTTACCTCAACAGTTGTTTGGTTTTTTTTTTGTTGTTTCTTTGCTTGTTTCTTAATCTTTATTTATTTATTTAGGCCCTTTCCTTCTTAACTTCCTACCATTTAGTCTTACAAAAAAATTTTGCCAGCATGCATAAGACTTTTTTTTCATAAAGTAAAAAGATTTTGGCTTTTTAAAATATCATCATAAATTATTTTGTTCAGACAGGTAGCTGGAAGGAAGAAGAAAGAAAACTATGAACTATCATTTGGAATTCTGTAAAAAGCAGAAGCACATTAATTGGATTTAAATATCTAGTTTGTAGTCTTATTTTTAGAAGAGAATGTAGATTATTTCCAATTGTTTATCATAGCTTACTTAGGAAGTGCTTTGGTTTATCAACACAGGTTTGGTTTTAATACAAATCTTGCAAATTTGAATCAATTGGATTTTCAAGTGAGAACACTGACTGCAATGAATGCTGTATGCAAAACATAACATTTCATAATTCTATCATTATATGAAATATTTATTTCCACTTTTTCTTATTACACCAAAGTCACTTTAAAAACATAGAACTAGATTTTTTTTTCATTCTCCTGTGATTATTAAAATTCCTAAATGTTAGGGTTCATCTAACACAGAATTGTTTACAAAATCATTTCACAGTTCATTAAAATTAATTTTCTTGTACAGTTAACATAAATAAGCAGTTTTCAAGTAGACAAGCAGAGAGATATTCTTTTGATCATTCTACCAAATTTTTTTTGGCTAGCTCATGAACCAAGAAAAAAAACTTAGATTTCACTTTAGAGACGACACTACCACATTACAAGTTACTGTAAATTTTCCCAGAAGAGAAAACAACAGATGTTTCCAGAAGTACAATTCTGCAAATACATTAGCACATGGTTGCATTGACACAGCACACATTGAATCCACTGCTGTTTCATTATTTTATTTGCAATTCATTTTTTTTCTATCTAAACTGTGAAAAAAAGTTAATTAAATTTTTAACAAAACATCTAAAAATGAAAGGAGTACTAAATCTATACAAATGATTTGAGAATAATGTAAAACAAAAACTATGACAAAACCAAAACAGAGCAGTAAACCTTAGAGAGCTTAGGAAATGATTAGATTGGTCAATGTATTTACATATGCATTTCATCAAAGAGATACCAGAGGAGGTCTTACTGTACTGGACAATATGTTCATGAGAAGAAAATGTCAAATATGAAAAGTATAGTAATCTAGATGAGAGCAAACGTATGACAGTATCACAATCTGAGACCTGAAGGTAGATAAATGCAATTCAAAAATGTATACATGCAGGTATGAACATGTGTCATGAACATGGCAACCACAGAAAGGGAAGATGTTGATTCTATACTTGCAGGTGTCTTCAACTTGAAATGGGTTAATTCTCTGGAAGAAAGTCAAACACTACTCATTGAATTTGACTGGCTGAAATTATATCACTAGAAAAATATTGGTAAACACACAAGTTTTAAACTTCCTAGTTATCTGGTATATACTTTCTCTACATTTTCCTATTTTTCAGTCCAATCTTTCATTTAGATCTGTGTAACCACAAGTTTTGAAACAATCGGGTCACAAAGATGATCAGAGGACTGAAGCACCTCTCCTACGAAGAAAGGCTAAAGGAGATGGGTTTATTCAGCCTGGAGAAGAGAAGGCTCTGAGGAGATCTCATTGCAGCCTGTTAGTATTTAAAGGGAGCTTATAAACAAGGCGTTTGACTTTTCACATGGTCTGATAGCGGTAGGAAAAGGGAGAATGATTTTAAACTAAAAGAGGCAGGATTTAGGTTAGATGTTAGGAGGAAATTCTTTACACAGAGGGTAGTGAGGCATTGAACAGGTTGCCTGGAGAAACTGTGGATGTCGCGTCCCTGGAGGTGTTCAAGGCCAGGTTGAGCCGGGCTTTGAACAACCTGATCCCTTCCAGCCCAAGTTATTCCATGATTCTAGGATTCCTCTATAAGTGAAAAACTTCTTGTCACAATTTTTTGTTCGTGTGGTTCTCATTTTTATGCCAGTAATCTCTCCATTTACGTAAATATAGTTGTTTATGTAACTAAAACCTAAGATGTGCTGTGTATATGTAAATTTATATATTTAATATGCACGTACATAAGTTATATGTCTGAGGAATATTTCTCTTGGTGGTTGATGTTAAAGCTATAATATTTAAAAATAAAAAATAAAATCAGTTCCAGAACATTCCTTTTCAACTCTAATGTCTCTCTAGACATTGGAAACATACATGCTATGTTATCCGACATGATTGCAATTTTATAATTTACATATTAAAAGTGGAATAATGAACCTGGGGGAAAGAAGAATTTGTCACAGTCTGGCAGTACACATTTATAATTTCAGTACATAAAACATTTTGATGGAAAAGATATTGAAATTAACCTTGCTCTGATTTTTGTTGCTTTCAATGGACATAGATGCCCAGACATCTGTGAAAATCCACCATGACTGTATGCTTTATTCAGCTGTCATGAGCTTTATGCAATTAAAAAAAAAATCCACATTACTAATTTCTATTTTATTTCTCTACCCTTGAATGATATTCTGGAGATTTCCCCTTACAATCATAAAATACCTTTGGTAAATTTTACTTTTAGTTTGTTGGTGAAGATTCATCAGAACCTGTAATTTCAGCTATACAATGCCTTACCTGAGTGCACTTGGTAACATATACCATCATCAGAACTAATGATTTACAAGACAGAGTTCAAAGAAAAAATTCTGCTTCATGGTACTCTTCCAACACTGGGGAAAAAAATGCCTCAATCTTATTAACTGAAATTTAAGAAATCAGTTGAAGAAAGCTGTGCTGGCTTTCAGGATGCTGTTGTTCAGGTGTTTTATTCAATGACATTTACAGATCACAGCAAATCTGATGTTGCCCTTACTGGGGAAGATCAGAGCTTACATTCTCTAAACTGAGCATGACATTTAACCTCAGCACTACTCTGGGGAAGGAAATAAGCTGGTTTCCGATACATGACTCAGTACTTTCCTTTGTGTATGTCCTAGAGCTAACTCAGGAATTATGTTAGGTGACACACAGAAGAGTTTGTAAACATAACAGGAAACAATAATCCCTGTCTGTAATGTAACCTGAGGTTAATACTATCTCTAACCCCACCAATAATTTTGTTTGCTAGTTATTATAAGATTATTTTCCAAAATTTAAATTATTTACTTGACATTTTGGGTCACATTTTATTACTCTTTGTACTATTTTTTAGGTTTTCATGCAGCTTGATCCTTTTGCATTAGTTCTCTTTTCCCAGTTCTGTTCCCCATTCCCTTTAGTTTAATGTTGTTTGCAAACAAAATTAAAAGTGGTATCTATCTAATTCCCCAGACAATTAACAAATATATTAAATGATATGGATTTTGCTGGAGTTTTCTGTGATACTTCATTGCAGATCTCAGGTCTACTAGTTCAGAATATATACGTAGTGCAGGTATGATTGCTCTTCCTCAGGTACCTTGCCTTTCACATAACTGCTTTTATACCCATGCAAATATGATTAATTGTACTGATGAAAGTTTTTGACATACTATCTTATGATCTAGCAAAATCTAGAGTAAGTCAAACAAATTATTCTACCATTAGTTAATTTATAAGCAAGCAATTCAAAATCAATGACTGGGAAATAATAATCTCTGGAATGTCTTTGCTTAATTAATTCCACCTCCTAGGTTTTCTGTGTTCTTTCACAGGCTACTTAGAGTCCTCATTGGGCATATGAGAGCAAGCTCTTTACCCTAGAGTCGTGAAGTATTCCCAAGCTAAATAGTGTATGATGGCTTAGAGAACTGATGATGAATGTTTTGCTCCAGCAGATTATTCCACGCAACAGTTCATAACAAGAGCATCTGGAGTCAGAGAATCCTAAAAGTAATTGCAGACGAAATATACCATGATGCAAATTCATTCATTTAAGAAAAATGTGCATGTGGAAATATGCTTTCTACAATTGATTTTGATTTTTGATTTCAGATGTCCTATTCACTTGCTACCTTTTTCTTTTTCCAACAGAAGAAAATACTTTAAGTCTTAACTGTTTTAGTTAAAATATATTCTTGTGCAAGAATATGATGTGGTTTTGAAAAGGTGTCCGATAGTGACACTAGATGGAGCTATCTCTTTGAAATGAGTCAACCGTTGGAATTCAACTTTTGTTCCATGTATATTATCCTCCAATTTATGACATTAGAGAAAAAAATTTAAAGGAGAGAAGGATAGAGAGAAAAAAATTAAAAGAAGAAACAATACAGGCAATATAATCACAGAATCACAGAATTGCAGGGGCTGGAAGGGACCTCGAGATCATGGAGTCCAATGCTTCTGCTAAAGCACGTTCCCTATCATGACTGAAATTACTATGAAACAGAGCCCACAATAATTTTAAGCTAATATATACAGGATGACCTTTTTTTAATACACAGAGAGCTTTCTTAACAGTGGTAACTTTTAATCAAAGTAGTACTGAGAATTTACAATCTATAGAAACTTTGGTCAACTTTAAGTAACATGAAATTGTGTTGTTCACATCTAGTTTCATAGCTATAAATGGTGCAGTAGGACTAGATAGTGCTACTCTTCTATTACTCCCCTGCTTATCACAGATACTTCAAAGTATCAATAGATAACAATACATAATAATAGATATAATAATAAATAAAATAAAAATAATAATAGATAACAAATAACAATAGATTTTTTAATTGTAGTTCATACTGTAGTTCATTGTAGTCCTTACCATTACAGTGCACTTCTGTCCTACAGCTACTGCTCCTTGAAATTAAACAACTTGGAATCTATATTCTTTATACAAGCAATTGTAATAATTTGGTTTGCAAGTGATAAAATGATGTGGAAACACATCATCTAAAGCTAGTTCCAATTAGAACCAAGAGCTATGAGTATTTGCGGAAGGAACTTTTCTTGCAAGAGGTTACTAAAGTTTGTTAATTCAACATAATTAATAAGGCTTCTTTGTATTAAGGCTCAAAACAAGTTCTGTGGATTTATGGAGACTTGGAAGGAATGACTTCTAGTGACTCTCATGTAAAATTTTCCATAGGATTCTTGAATTTTACAAGATCTTGTCAGAAGCAAAAGAATAGAAATAGGAAAGCTGGCTGTGAAACAAAAAGTAAGTACATTTAAATTAACACTCCCACCAATTACACAGACTTTTATTTTTTTCTCTTCTGGGGTTTCCAAGAAATGTTTCCACAAGCTGTGCCAGATGTCTTTCTCCAGTGCTGCATCAACACTCTGACTTCACTGAATAGCAAGATCACTCTTGACAAGCACTAAGAGTGCCACAGTCCTTTTTAAAAACAAACAGAAAAGATAAGGAAATCCTGAGCTAATTTCTTTACATTTTAGACAAAAACAGATTTCTAAAGTAATCAGTTTGTGGATAGTCTGATGCTCTGATTTTCAAAAAGAATATTTTTTTCCTTTCTGAAACATTAAAGTATGTCTCCTCTACATCTTTTCGGTAGACTGCTATTTTCAAATATGCCCAAATTCCTCATCTGACAAATTCATTTTGCATTGGAGAAGCTTTTGTTGATTTATTCTGTATTTCATTATCCATCTATGTTGTGCCACATGATTGCTCCTGGTCCTTGAGAAAGAATTTTAAATGAATAAAACTGAGCCTTGAAGAGAGCTCTTCTGTGGGGAGGGTGAGGTTCAGTTAGCGAGCTTTGTGAACATGCCTCAAAAGTCTATGTAATCCATTTTAGTCTATTCGCACAGTATGGAACTTTTCTAGGGGGAAAAAAACACATAACAAAAAAACAACAAATAAATACCTTCCAACCCACTCCCAGCTAATATGAAGTGAGTACATTTCAGCTGCAGGTTTATGTCAACAGATTAACAATGGATTTTGCTTTCTTCCATTAACTATACTGTAAAAATACATCTTTTATCTTAACTTGAATATCACTGTTATGCTATTCTATTGACAGAAAAGAGTTAATACCATAATGGCAATCATAATAATAATGTCAACAACTGATGACATTAGTTCTCTGTTCAATAAATATAGAACCTATTTATATAGTCTAAAAAGAACTATTTATGAAGTCTACATTTTGAAAAGCAGAGAGGCTGTGGACTGTAAAATTTATAGTGTTGCCATTCATAATGTGGTGCTCTGGAAAAATGAGTTTTCTTTGTTTCAAAAACAAAGAAAACAAAATATGCTAAAATACTTAAGAAATAAAAAACTCCATAGAGTTTGGTGAAAAGAGTATTGAAGAATGCATGGCTTCATTGCTATGGAAGTCATGAAGTTATTTCTAGAATACACTATTGCTTCCTCTGCCATACATATGACACAGAAAAAGGCTTTTCCATCTTGCTTCAAATGAATTTTTGTTAGCCAAAATTACTTGGAAACATAAGGACAAACTAAGTAAATGTTGAAGTTCATGAATATTGTGCAGGGAGAGGGGATTTTAAAACCTGAGGAATAGATTTAAATCTCAAAAGTAACTATAATTTAAGCTCAATGCCTCATATGTTTTTTTCTCTTATTAGAACACTCTTAAATAGAAATTATTGAACAACATTATAAACTTAAAACAACATTAAAAACTGCATCACTGACACTGATACCGAAAGTTTAATGCATGCTACTTCCGTGTATATAAACCTATTACATTTACTTGCATTAGTATTTGCCACTAAAGATGACCTGAAGTTACAATATGAATTGATTTTAGGGATTGTCCTATGTGCTTCAGTTTCAGTAACAATCTTGATTTTGGTTTGTACTTGCTAGCAGATTTTTGGAAGGTAGCCTACTGAAAGTTGAAAGGAAGAAAAGAAAGAGGGAGTAGGGAAAGCTTAGATGTACTGGAAACACATAAATGAAAGCAGTCTTCTGTTTTGCAAATACACTGTATTTTCTGAGAGTAAACACACATCCTCTCTCTGAGGAATAAAACTTTTATAAGAGCAAAAAAAGTTTTATTTTTTTTTTTTTTTTGCTCTGACATTAACATAACAAGCTTAAAACACTGGAAGTAGGTTAAGAGGATTAATGTTTAGTTTTAGGTGATTAATAGACTACTTGCAGAGAAGTCTTACGCCTGGTATGTGAGAAAATAAATGGAAGTATAATGAAGTCTTGCGTGAAACTGAGTTTCTCCTTGAGGAATTGAATTCATTAACCATTTAAATAGTAAGTGATGATTAAAATACAGAGCAATTCACTAAAAATACCCATTGATTTAGTTCCATTAGATTTATACCCAAAGATTAAATTGTTTGCAGAGATCAGTGTAGTTATCTCAGTGACTGGCACCAGATAAAAATCTGATGAAGAAGAATACCAGCGAAATTTTTTTTGGTTCAGATTCAAAAATGACATATGTGTGTTTCTCGCCAAATCTCTGTTACAAGTACAATAAATCAGGCTTGGAACTAAAGTCTGTTCTGAGTATTTGCTGGGGTTTTCATGTAATCAATACAGAGTCATACACGTGTAATGAAAAGTTTTACGTGCAAGTAGAGTACAAAACATGAGCACTAAATAGAGTAACAACTGGCATTATTTTCAATTGGCTTAGAGAGGTACAGCTCACACTGAAGGTAGCAAAAGAGATAACAGGATAAAAATAACGTGCACTATTTAAAAATATTTTTTCTTTACACATTTCTATGAGTTTCCTCTCCTGAAGTGACTATACCACTCATTTCCTCACAGATTTCTTACAATGCATGCTATAGCTGTATAAAGGTATTTCCAGTGGTGTGCTGAAGCTTTTCTTTTAGTTTTGTACTTTTCTTATCAATTCAAATGAAACAGAACTCTCACTTTTTCTCATCCCACTCCTAACATGAAGCTTTTAGATATTTCATCATAATTGTTTCACAATTACCCACAACTTCATTCTTTTTTTCATCTTTTTTTCAGCAACTTTTACATTTTAGTGTTTTGATCATTCATTTTATTAAAAAAGAGTAATCTGCTATCTATATCCCAAATAATCATCCACTAGTTTTTTTCAAGAATTACATTATAATTATCATTCTCATTATCTATATTTTTCTATATCTATAAATGAAACAAAGCCAGACAGAAATTTTAGATATCCACTGTTCCAGCACTATGAAAGTGCTGGTTAAAGAAATCTTTATTTTGACTTGTTACCCAACTTTTCTTAAAGCTATTCCACTACGAATTGACAGGCCATATGTGGTCTTTTCATCTCATAATTGAGGATATTGCTTAGTTTCCACACACAAATCTGGCTTTGAAAATAGAAAAACTTATGATTGAAACAGATTGAAATGACCAAAATGATTGCTGATTGAAGCTAGACAACCTTTTATTCTGTTCTTAAAGTTACACAAACCTATGATAGAGCAGGATAAGAGCAGGCGAGAGACTTCTACGGTAACTAACCATATTTTCAAATATTAATCTAGACAAGTTCATTTTAGGCTAGTTAAGGGACTTACAGAAACAAGTTTCAGAGTTGTTATTAGTTACTTCTAAGAACTTACAAACAATGCGTTAAGTTCCAGAAGACTGGAAGAAGAAAAGAAAGGGTGAAATGACTGTTCCAAATTTTGGTAGCTCTCTCAGGTAGATGGACGTCATGCAAGAGATCTTTACAATGAGTATCAAAACAGTTGATGTGATCTGCGCTTATTGGCTATCACAAAAATAAATTTTTTGGATAGCATGAATTGTTTAGGAAATCTAACCTTGTAGCTGTACAAATGCATAACTTTTTGATTTATCCTCCTGGTTATTGGAGGACAACTACTTCCTTTTTGCAGTACCACATTTATTTATAAGCATGGTATTTAGTGTATGTATCCTTTCCACCCTTTACATGACTCAAGACATATTCCCTCAGTTACCTAGTCTGGAATCAAGAGTCTAGATTTTTCAAATTCTCCTTTTCATGTTTTCTTGGCCTTTCATCACTCTCTGATCACCCTATATTAGTTCCTGGCCTCTTGAATGAACCATGGCCTTTTTTATTGGGCCACAACTTTCACCAAAACTTTTTGTACTGCTCCACATGAGCAGTTTCCATTGCTAACTAGAATAAAAGGTTTATTTTATGTGTCATTCTGATGTCAAGCCAATTTAACCAATACACCTTTTCCACCATGGAATGACAGAGACAATGTGAAAACAATTCTTGTGCAACTCCTCTCACTACCAGGGACATAGCTTATAATAAGTTTAATAAGAGACCCTAGTAACTATGCTTCAAATACTGTTTCCCATCATTTCTCATTTTTGCAGATATCTGACAGTAAGTCCCTATTTTTTTGACACCTTACAAATATGTCATGTAGAGCAGTGCCTAAACTTTACAGGGGCAGCAATATATATTGCAGTCCACAGGACTTATTACCTTGTCAAAGAAGGAAATCAGCTTTGACTTACTCTCTAAAATCCATGTTGATTATTTCTTGTCACACAATTACACTCCAGATAACTGCCTGTAGCATTTTCGTTATTTGTTCTTCTGTTGTTATAGAAACTGAATTTAGATTTTTAATTCAATAGCTGTTCACCCACTACCTTTCAAAGGCTGAATACGATAATTCTAAGTGGTACCTAATTTATACACGGAAATTTGTTGCTTATGTAGAGGTAACTGTAAGCTTTTAAGTTGTCTAAATTTAGATATTTTTGCATGCTCCTATATGTCTCCCTTAAGTCTGATGCAACCTGAATTTCACATCAAAATTATCTAAATTTTGGTAGTATTTGTAACATTCCTCTCTGGGAAGCATTTTACTTTTGAATATTCACTATGATTGACTCTATTGTAGATCCTCCACTCAGAACCTAGGAGAGGATAGCATGGCTCTCAAATGCCAAATCTTTTCCCTTTTTCAGTCCTCAATTTCCTGGTGTTGGTCAGGCAAATCCCTTCCACTGTACACGCACTCTTGTCTCACCCACTCCTTAGGAACAGGCTTCATCCAACAGAGATACTCTCCCTACTTGGAGAACTGCAGCACAAGGAAAAGAGTATATAAGAAGCTGAAAAGCTGCTAGACTGGAAGTTCAAAGATTGCCCAGAAAATGCAATCCCTTGATTAGAAGTATCTATTTGTTTGGAGACATTTGAACTTGACCTAACTCCTAGCTTGTTGGTAACCTGGATATGCAGTTGTATAGGCAGTCAGATATTCTATGGACTCTATCAAAAGTGCTGGAAGTATCTGATGTTTTGTATTTGTTCCCTCCATGAACAGTGGAACAGGCAGATAATTAATGGTGGTTGTCTGGATTATCCATCTGCACATACAGAGATATTCAGGGAGACAGGCTAGCATGGATGACATTGATCATGATCAATGCTGGGATTGTTCAGTCTGGAGAAGAGGAGGCTCAGGGGGGACCTTATCACTCTCTGTAACTACCTGAAGGGAGGTTGTAGTGAGCTGGGGGTTGGCCTCTTCTCTCTGGTAACTAGTGACAGGACGAGGGGGAATGGCTTCAAGTTGTGCCAGGGGAGATTTAAGCTGGACATTAGGAAACACTACTTATCTGAAAGAGTGGTCAGGCGCTGGAATGGGCTGCCAAGGGAGGTGGTTGAGTCACCGTCCCTGGAGGTGTTCAAGAAACATTTAGATATAGTGTTGAGAGACATGGTTTAGTGGGATTATTGGTGGTAGGTAGATGGTTGGACTAGGTGATCTTGTAGGTCTTTTCCAACCTAGCTAATTCTATGATTCTATGATTCTATGATTTGGGAGCAATGAGACATCATTCTCTCTTTCAGTAGAGACTGTAAAAGTCTCTACAATAAAATTAGGCATTCATTTATATGGGATAGCTAACAGCTGTGGCATAATACTTAAAAAAGAGTTCTCACAGCATTCATATTCTTTGTGGAACAGAGGTATAAAATTTTATTAAAGTACCTTACTTTACCATGTTTTATCTCACAACCTTATCTTTTATTATAAGAGATCTTTTTTCCAGACATAATTAAATAACAATTAGAAAACATTATTATAACACCTTATTATGTGGAACCCCCGAAATTGAAATCGGCAATCAAATATTTAACCAAATTCAATCACAGCAAAAAAATATTGATCATCATCAACAAAATCCCAAACTATAATCAAATTGAAATTAACAGAAAGTATTTTCCTTAAGCTTCAGATCACCATTAGTCTAAAGTATGAATTATATTCAGACATGAAACTTACCTGAGAAAGAATTAGACATTATCATGGGCAAGAAAATAGATTTAGATCTAAACTAGTCAAAGGTAGCTTTATTTAAGTCAGTAGAGCTAAATAGGAACTTCTGCAGATTTATACATTTCATCATCTTCAGCAGATGTCTAAAACTGGTCAGGTAAAGATTCCCTTACAGTACCAGTTTCACTTCACTGTGAGAGTGTCCTTTAATGATTAGTTCACACACAAACATCCACACTGATGGTGCCTTAAGTTAAATATGACAGATATCACTCTTACTTGCTGGAGAAGAACAAAATGATGGCTATTAATAAGATGTGCAAATCCAAAAGGTATTGTAATCTATTTTGGCATGGCATTCTATATATCCTCACAATCAGAATACAAAGTTCTCCAATAAGTTTCCTTATCTTGTTAGACTTTTTTTTTGGTTGTTGTTTGTTTGATTGTTTTGTGTTTTTGTTGTTGCTGTTGTTTTTTTTCCAGTTTTATTACTGAATGTTTGTATGAAAATGGCAACAGACAATGAGAAAGAGAAGAAAGAAAATGTCCCAGAATCCAATTGATTTTCTGAACTGAATTCTAGTCTTCCTTTTCACAGAGTAAAAGTTTTGATTGAAATAGCTGAAATAAAATTCAGTCAGAGGCAAAAACCCTCTGATATATACAGTAATGTCAAGCAGTACAGAAGATGGAAGTCAATGTGAAAGCTCAGTCTATTATTCCATGCAGTGCACTTCATTATTTATGAAAATTACTATCTAAACATGGGAAATAATTACCTTGCTATTTAACTGCATGTATTATTTGCATAATTATTTTCTCAAAGAAAGTAGATTATAGAGTTATGAATTGAATTGCAAATTCCCTGTAGGAGGTGTTTAACAAATAGGTTTGCCCATGTTTTTGCTTTTATCATGGTCATTTAATAATGTAAATCTCCACCAGTTCAATAGGCTTACAGAAACATGCAATTTTCTGTGAACCTTTTTGTTTGACATAAGTTTTACAAGGGAAGGTAATCATTATAACTGAAACTTCACCTGAGTTGAGAAATCATCGAACAAAAGAGGGACCACCATCTCTCTTTCTCAGTAATTATCTGAGTCCTTAAAGCATTTGGAAGATGGGAGAATGTGTTAGCATGAAGCAGCATACTTGAAACCCCTATGCCTCCCAAAACTAGTGTAGCGTAGCAACAAATTATTCAGATGAATAAAAAGAGACTGGAGAAATATGTTAAATTTTAACCCTTTTAAAAAGCCACTAGTAAGTACCTGTGCTTCACGAAAGCACAGCGTCTTTTTAATTTCGTACAAATATGTAACAAAATTCAAACACACTCTTAAGTGTCCTGTAAGCTACCTGGAACTTGAAAGAGCATTATACAGTCTTAAAGAAAATGAAGCAGATAAATGTCTCTGTTTCAGTGGGTTTGTGAGAGCCCACAGGCATTCTGAGAAAAGAATTAGGTATCAAACCTAATTTTACATCTGTGGAAAATCATCTGAAGTAACATTATCTTAAAACCAAATATTATGCCAAAAGATGTAATGAGGTATTTAAATGAATCTTGTTTCTGGAAGACAGTGTGTGCTTGGGCTGAGAAAATCCTCATTCCAGATCTCAGCATCAAAAAGAACTATGCCATTGTTTACAGTAGCTTTTGTTTTCATAACTTTTGTTGATAATACTGGAGAATTTTAAAATGTTATGCTTTTTCTTATGTTTTGATGAATGAAATAAGTTAATACTGATGAGATCTGTAAAGTACTTTGAGTGAGCACCTATTAAACTCCTCAGAGCGCTGCTTTGCTGTTGGCTGTGTGAAGAGCTGACATCTGTTTTTGGTGACACGTGTTACTTTTTGAAGACTCTTCATTTGCAATGGCTAGAATCCCATGTCTTCTTCATCTAGATTCTGAAGTACAATTAGAAGATCTGTCTTTAATTCTTAGTTCAGAAACTCCACTGAATGTAATACAAAATTTACAGTTTCTGTACTCTGTTAATGGAAACAAATTTTGAAAACGCTATTTCTGTTAAACATTCTAGTTTTCCATAATACTCTCTTAAGCTCTTATTTTAAAGTCCACTGACAACATATGAATACTCCATAAACACTCAGTTAGAAAGACATTTTGTGAAGGTGCTTCAAAGAATTTACAATGGAAAGAGTGCAAGTGGGTATGCTATTTGTTTCCTGTCCCTTCTAGGTATTCCAGCTGGGTTTCCACAGAGATCATGTTCTCTTCAAAAATTACAGCAAATTAATCAAATTAATACATTCATGTAAAATTGTTCTCCTGCCCTATCTGTTACAACGTGAAACTATTTTACAGAGACAGAAATTTACCAAAAGCTGTTAAGCCTATATAAAATATTTTGTAATAAATTTGAAAAAACATTATTTTGCCTATTTGATTCAGTCACATTCCAGCTTAAATTGTCTATGAGGAAATAATCATAAAAAATAAACAACAAAACTCTCTTTCTGCAAAAGACAGAGCGATGAATAGCTGAAAATTTTACAGTGCAATTTAAAAAAAAAATAAATTACTTTTCCACATGTAAGTCACAAGCATGAATCTCTTGGGCAGAGAAAATAGCAATTTAAATGCTGACTCATTGAGAATGGAAGATCCTAACACAGAAGTTCTATCTTGGCAGATGAGAGCAGTTTCCCTTAATTAGTATATAAACAAGGTATGCGTATTTAAGGGAGCCTGAGGGACCTGAAGGAAGGATTATTCTGTATGTTTGTTTGGGGGGAAGGTGCTGTTTAGTCTTTTGGTTTTCTTAATGTTCAGAAGCTGAGGACAGTTCTGCTTCTGTGAGTTAGATCATGGAGGTGGAGAGGTGAAATCTTAAACATGCTTTCTTAAAGTTATCTTTCTTATAGGAAGTATGTGGATCATTCACTTTGTGTAAGGGTCAGGCGCTACTGACATTTCTACTAGTAAAATGGAGGCCAACCAGCTGGAGCAATGCTGATGTTGAAGTGGGTGATCCCACATCTAGGATTTTCCTTGAGTAATGTGAGGTTAATGCACGTTCCTTTCTTACCTTAGCATTTTTCCATTTGTGAAGTAGATAATGGGATCATCCCTATCAACAGATGTAGGACTGTGCTTCTTATGTGTAAGTATAATCCATAGGGCTATGTAGCTAGAAGTCTAGCTGCATAGGAAGAATCTTCTGTAAGCTTAGGTGATGAGAAATAATTCCTCTTATAGAGGAATTAAGCTGTGGTGTTCACAGCTAAAAAGCAGCAGTGAAACAGTAGCATAGAAACTAGCCATTTCCTTCCTCTTTGGGAGGAAGCTTACAATCATTCAAAATGCTTAAACATGTCTTTAGCACTTTGAGTCAGCAAGTACCCCAACTAGTAAAATTTGAACTTGTTTTGTCAATACGGAAAATCACTGAACTACAGCATTGCTGCTTACTTCAAGTACAGTAACAGAAAACCAAGCTTTATTTTGAATCTATTTCTAGCTGCTTACTAAGGTGCTTTGAGTATGATGGAGTAGTTAAGTAAACAATCACTATTTCTTTAAAAAAAAACACAAAAACAACAAAGCCATGAAAAGCTATGGTTGTCATAGAATACTTTCGTAATTATATAGATTTGTCTGAAACAGTACTTAAAGTCTGATAGTGTTTTATGTCTATATGGCCGTTTGCAGGGGTGGAGACAGGAGGAGGGAAGGCAATATCCTATTACCAAGCTGTATAAAACAACTATTTTCAAGGAAAATGTGTGGCACTGCTAGTACAGTAGAACACAGTATCATTTCTCCTTGGAAGCTTCAGATCTATGCATAACATTACTATTTACATGAATAAACACATTAAAAACATTTTTATCAGCTAATGGAAAGGAAGTTTGTAATGTTAAGGAAGTAACTGTTTGTTACTGCAGGAGTTTGTGGGGTAGAGACAGAGAATACAATAGTCGAACTAAATTGTAAGATGGTAAGCTGTCCATTCAGACTTCATCTTATCTTTCTAGATGTTCTTTTCACGAACAGAAAAGATAACTGAACATCAAGCAAGTATGATTTTAAAGTTGAAATGAATAAACTATTTCAATTTAAAACTACAAATATAATACAGCATGCGAAATATGCTGAAGAAAATTGATTTATGTAAATGTTTAGTACATAAAGAATAGCTTCAAAAATAGAGAAGTCAGCCCATAATTTTTGTATATATTTTCCTTCTCTAAAGTACTACACTTATGTTAACTTGTCTATAGAAGATGCAAAATGACTTGCATGACAATCTCATTTATCATACATTTTTATAAATGCGGAGTGTAAGAGAAAGACGAAATAAAGATTCATTACATAGTGTGAAAGGAAAAAGACCCTCTCTCCTCCTGGGGGAGAGTTTGGCAGCAAATTATCACATCAGAGTTGGTCATCACCACTTCTGGAACAGATATATTTCTATACACTTAAAAAAAAAAATATATATATATATATATTTAGTCATTCTCCTTGCTGTTTGTTTAAGGCAGCTTCAGGGGATGTGTGCTTTAAAAGATCTTTCCCATTCGGCCAAACAGTTTACCAATTTAGCCTGTGAAAAACTTGTTCCTTCGCTTTATGAATTCAGAATCCACTGACTTAATCTTAAATTTAGGTAGAAAGACAGTTCTTACCTCCATTTAAAAGGAGAACGTGAGATGCTTCTGTAGGCTGCATGTATGTGATAACTCTATGAAGTTATCTGGATCACTTTTTCCTTCAGTCTCCTGTGTTTCCTAAAACTTCACTGCTGGAGCCTATCTGTCTTCTACATCTTTCAGTAGATGTGTTGTATATTTTCTCACCATCTTTTCTGATAACTTCACAACAAAATTGGAGAGTGATGGTACAGATTAGAGTAGTCTAACTGGATATTATCAACAGAAAGCCTTTATAGGGCTAAATCTGTTCTAAGTCAGGACTAAAGAATGTTTGTGTTCATTTGAATATTTATTATAATGCTACATAGTGTATGACATTTTCTTCTATTTGTAGAAGAGCTTAATTATTCAAGATGTAGTCCAGAGAATCATAGGGTATGGAAGAGATCCCTGGTGATCACCTTGTCTGCTCCCAATCAACTCTCCCCTGGTAAAGCAAGTTCCCTGCTGTAGGTTGCACAGGAAAGTGTCCAGATGGATTTTGAATATTTCCAGAGGAGACTCCACAAACCATCTGAACAGCTTGTTCCAGTGCTCTGTCACCCTCACAGTAAATATGTATTTTTCATGTTTGTATGAGACTTCCTGTGTTTCAGTTTGTTCCCATTGCACCTTGTCCCGTCTCTGGGAGCCAATGAAAAAAGCCTGGCCCCTCTCACTTGACACCTTCCCTTTTAGATACTTTTAAGCTTTGATAAGATTCCCTCTCAGTCTTCTCCAAGTATAATAGTTCCAGCTTCTCAGCCTTTTCTCATAAGGCAGATGCTCCAGGCCCCTAATCATCTTTGTGGCCTTCTGCTGGACTCCTAGGAGATCCCTGTCGATTTTGAGCTGAAGAGCTTGGACCTGGACAGTACTTCAGATGTGGCCTCACCAGGGCAGAGTAGGGAGGGGAGCATCACCTTCCTCGACCTGATGACCATGCTTTTTTTAATGGTACCCCAGAATACCAATTGGCCCTCTTGGCCACAGTGGCACAATCCTGGCTCATGGCCAACCTGTTGTAAACCAGGACACCCAGGTCATTCTCTTCAGAGATTCTTTCCAACAAGTCATCTCCTAACCTGTATTGATGCATGCAGTTATTCCTCTCCAGGTGTTGGGCTCTTCACTTGCTGTTGTTGAACCTCATGAAGTTCTTCTCCACCCAGCTGTCTGGGTCTTGATGAATGGCAGCATAGCCTTTTGGAGTGTCAGCCATTCCTCCCAGCTTTTCTACTCTATTGAAGATTAACTATTATTATAGCACTTCTCAGCAAAGATGAACAGTCAGATATGTACTGTGGTTTAGTGTGAATCATAAGTGATGCAGGATTTAAGCTCAAGCTTCTCTCAGTCACTGCCATTAAATATGACTTCAGAATTAGTGAATGTAAAGTGTGAAGGGTCTTCCTTGAGTGAAATCCACAGGCTGCTAATCATTTTAATAAACAAAAAGAATAATGAGAAATCTCAACAAAAATATCAATATGTGTAATTTGATTTGGTAAGTTAACTGCTGATGCTGACTGGCACTATATTCTTCTACTTTAGTTACAGAGAAGCAACAAACCAATATAGAATTAAATTCTCTGATATTTTCCTAGTCGTTAGCTAGTGAATTATCCCCCCTGTCAGAAGTGTCATCATACAGTATTGAAGTACCATTTAGCACAAGCCATAAGAGAAGTATCTGCGGGCAATTCATAAAATCATACTTGCTTTCTGTGATTCCATCTTGACTTTATCACAGGCTCTCTTGATCTTCACCAGGTGCCTGTTTCTAATCAAAGTGAGCAGAGTATCCTCTCTTCTCACTGGGCCAATTCCTGCCCTTACATCTGTAAAATCTAATTAATTTTAGCCTTATATATATACCCAAAATGTTTAACAGTCTCATACTTTATCTCACTTTGAGTGCACTTATTTTTGAACAAATTGCGCATCTGTTATAATACTCAGAAGTGCCTGGGAGATCTTGCTCCAAAGGAAAATCTGAGTGAGCACAGGTGTTGTCTTTTCCTAGTTCACTTAATAGCTCACAGTGGGAGAAAAAACTGAAATGTGACTAAAAGCAATGGTTTTAGGTCCTTGTTGATAAGGTGAAGGGAATAAGTCTTGAAAACATGTAGACACTACAAATTCCCTTCAGAGACATCTCTGTAGCTATTGTTTAATAAGTCCTTCCAACTTCACTTTGGAGAATTGAGAAAGGAAATGAGTGGGATAGAAATCATGGTCTCCCATTGCTCAGAAATAAGAGTTATTTTCTTTTTTCTAAGCACAGCAAACCCCACTTCCCCTGACTTCTGATCTGTACTGTTTATGTCCATGGAGAACTATGTGAATGCCCTGAGTAGGTGGCATTGTTCTGCTGCTAACTGAAAAAGGCAGAGGAAGCTGTTTTCTCTGGCTCTTTGCAGATAGTGATCATTCCAGTCCGATGTTGCATGTGAAATCTGGCAAAGTCATACTTCCTAAGGTGTCTGTTGATCTTGACTATGATATATAAAACTATTTATGATGGTCACGCTGACACTGAGGGTGAACTAACAAAAGAGGCCTAGAGGAATTCAGTGACCAACACCCTGAGTGAAGAGGAGAAATAAACAGAACAATTTCTTCAGCTTTAAAACAGTAATAAATCCAGAGATAGAAATTTACTAATGTTACATTTCCCCCCACCTTCCCACTCCCATCTATTTGAAAAGACTTGCCCTCTGGAACAAACTTGTTACCATTCTCAAATACTTGAAAGCAACATAATTAGAATCGCAAATCTGACACAATTTCATTCCTTGACTATTATCAGGAAAGAAATCACACCCTCCTTAAATAAGTTTTGCAAGCCTGAGCTCCTGTACGGCAAACAATCATTTGCAGACTTATTAATTCTGATGTTTTTCTAAGTTTTTCTTCCAATGTTCTCTTGGTTAGCACTAATAGTACTAGTGAAATATGTAACTACTACTCAGATATCTGAAAGAAAGACTGTTCTTGAAAAGCAAAAATATTAATATCTTTACATTAAACATCAAAAACCTACTCTGTCATCTCTAGAAACTGAACAGGAAGTTTAAAAATGAAATAAATAGACCTCATGACAGTATGATGTAGAAACTGTTATTGAAGTAAACTTAAGTATGGGTGAAATTTAGAAGTTAACATTTATTTACCAGACATTTGAGACTTGTGACATGGCTTATGAAAAGAATGATATAATCACTAAGGTTTAGTTATATGATTCCTTCCTCAGGGACTGCTTCCTATTATTTGTTCTATATTTTTCACTGATCAGGTCTCTTGATGCAACTGAAATATAAAGAGAAGAGAGCACAAATGTGTTTGTCAAGCATCAGATCTTGAACAACATGGAATATTTGACCTATGCAAGATGTTAATTTCAGCTTTACAGCAGACTAAATGTATTTTTCTAATTAGCATCCAATTTCAATTTTACAGTTTATTGGCAAATATTGAGACTCTTTTCCTCCATAACAATTCTTAACTGTGCTTTATATAAATACTATATAGTGCTCTACATCTATACTATCCATATATACATATATATATTAAATTTAGTAATTAGGATTTATTCTGTGGTTGTAAAGTCCCATATGGACTTATTGACATGGAAGGTTTTATTACAATAGTATAACTCAGTCTTGTATTTCTTTTTTTTTATTTTGAGGCCTCTTGCAACTGCATCTTCAGTTCAATCTTATTGTCTCCATCCTAGCAATAGGTGTGAGAGAGAAATTGTACATTAAGGAAAGCATGCACACTAATGTGAGAGGAAGAACAGAAATGAATTAAGATGGTCCAAAAAGATCACTCAGTTTTCTGCTGACAAAGCAGATGATAGTTAGCATAATAGGACACCGGTCTTGATATGTGATTCACTGTAAAACAGGGAGCAGAATTATCAATAATACAGCTACTACAAAGGAATTATATGTGCATGTACATGATCTACAAATCACACAGAAAAAATCACACATGGAAGAATAGAGAAATGGATTATGTTATTTTCTTTCACGTTGATAACGTTTTGGTGTCTGCTGACGCAACTTCAGATCTGATGATCCATTTTGTGTTAAAGATTATTGAAATTTACATATTGTAAGTATAAAAAGGCACTATAAGAATTCATGTTTTCTCATATATATATAACATTGGCTACAGAGGTTTTTAAACAGATTTTTTTTAATAAGACAGCATATACTGAAGAACACACCATATGAAGTAAAACATAATACGAGAGCATCTATGGCAGAATGTAATAAATTGCTTTAAAGCCAAGTTATTCTCATAATTAAAAATTAACATTTTATTTAATGTTTGAATATATGAGGGCTGTTCTGAAAATAATGTTTCCTATTTTATTATTTTGGCCCACAACATCAGACGTGGATGTTGGTGGTCTGGCAATAGAGGCTGAACCTTCTGGCCAACATCCCATTACATTTTGTTGTAGTATGACAGATGGCAGCAGAGAGACAGTCTGACAAAATGGCGTCTGACATGGAAGTGCCTAGGAAGCAAAGACATTTAACTGAATTCCTCTGTGCAGAAAAAATGACACCCACTGATATTCACTGATGCTTGCTGAACATTTATGAAGAATGAACAGTGGCTGTCATCACAGTGAGGTCGTGGGTGGTGCTTTCAGCAGTGGTGATAGTGATGGGAAAAACAAGCCAAGTTCCAGAAGGCCATGCAGATTTTTACAAGTGTGGCATGCAGGCTCTTGCTCACTGATGGTGAAAATGCATAGCTAATGGTGGTGACCAGGTTGAAAAATAGTGTTTTTTTCCTGTGAACTTGCTCTATGCAATAGTGTTATTATGCTCTTTGCATCTTTTGTAGTATCCATGGAAATAGATAGGAGGCATTACTTTTGTCATGGTCTATGTATCTAGCTTCAGTTTCCTGCTGCTAGATACTACAAAGAATGCACAATTTCTAGAAGAGCTTAGGTGAATAGTAAGGAAAAATATAGTTTTGTGAGCTCAATTTCAAGCTTATTAAAGTGACATCAGAACATCAGTATTTTTTCAGTATCTATTTTATTCTGTAAAACATGAGCTACATATTGAAATAAATTTACTTGTTTGTAAATTTAAATTATACAGAGGCTTCAGGAAAAAAAAATCTTTTGTAAAATGTCTTTTAGCTCACTGTAGAAAGTCAGCTAGATCTTAGGGAGAAATATTACAAAGGGAAAAAAACCACTATCTTCATTAGCATCTTAATTCAAGGTTTTATCTCAAGTAGAAAGTATTGCATCAAAAATAATTTAAAAAATCCATAGTCCTAATAATGCTGAAGATTAGGAAAGTTTGAATCCCAACATGACGTTGTGGCTGAGAATGATTAACTATTCTGTAGTTTAGTTTTTACTAAATGTTCCATGTCATACAATGTTTTTAATTGTACTTAACCTCAGATTTATCCTGCTGAACAGATCTAGGTGTACTATTGCCGTTATATTTAGACACTGTTAATCTTATTTAATTCCAGTACTGTTTACTAGATCTAATTTAGGACTTTTGTAGCTTTGTGAAAACTTTCAGTTTATATTAGACTTACTTGATATAGTAGATATTTTATAATAGTTTTTTTTTTTAAAGTAAATGTTCAGGTTTGAGCACAGAATTCACATTATTTTAAACATAGTTTAATGAATCACTACTTTCATTAGTAATGAGAACAGAAAACTTTCAGAAAACCTGTGTAACACATTAAAAAAGTAATTCTGACTATTAAGATCTCAGGAACGGAAGTATTAACTTAAATTCCTTACAGACATTCTGAATGCTTATTCAAATCCCTGAACACTGAAGATAATTAGAGTTTTGACAGCAGTTTTAATGGAGAAGGTTTTTTAGCTGTCACTTTATGATTCACCACAAAAGAAGTATCAGCACTGTATTAAAATTTTTTAAAGTATTACTGTGAAATAAGAGAGTCCACAAAGGTATAGAAAGAGAAGAGGGAAAATCAAACTCCTTTCCAAAGTCCTCCAAATACACATGATCTCACAATAGCAGAAGTAGACAATATTCCATACCACCAAAGGCAGTAAAAGCAGAATGACTATCTCCAAAAGAGTAAATCAAAGAAAGTTTCTGCTAATCCGATACAGAGGAAACATCAACTTTTAACTAAAAATCTAGTGACTGACTGAATCAAAGTTTAGGAGGAAAACACACTAGCCAGGCAACTGAGAGCTCAGCGTCATTGAAAGTACCAGCTCACCTAATCCGGTATCTCCCGTCTGGTAGTAATCAGTCTAAAATGCTTCAGAGGAAAGCATGAACGGGAGAAAACAGGAGGCTCTAATTAATTATCAACAGAATAAAAAAATCAAATTAAGCAGTGAATAAGTTTCCTTCTCAACCATCTGCTGCTTTCATTCTAAAACAGTAAATGAGTTCAAGAATTACTTACAAAAGGAAACCAAAAACCAGACTGCAGATGTAACAGTGAATATTGCTAGTACACTGATGTAAGTGCTGGAGGTCGGGATGTATTACACGTTATATCTCGTTTTATTTAGAGGTTTTCCTTTTGCTTAAAAAGTAGTGAAGAAGTCAAGTAACTTTTCCGAGACCAGTTGTATGATTTTTTTAAAAAGAGGAAAAAAAAAAGTAACAACATATTCCAGTGGTTGCACATAGTATGAGACTAGCAGCACGCATGCTCAGGATTGATGTTTAAAAATGAAGACTGTTAGAAATCAATATAATGAAAATCTGATATCCTATTTCATAGTAATCATAGGCAACATTTTATTTCAGTGATATTTTCCCTATCATTTTTGCAACATGATAAATGCTATGGGAACTTGAAGGTGAAGTTAAAATTAATGTGGACTCAAAATCTGAAAAAACAGATAAGTACGCAACAGACATTTACAGTTATTACTTGATAACTAAGTAAGTTTCTGTCTGGAGCAGCTTTTAACTCCTGCTTTTAGATTGTTTTTCAGTACTCAGGATGGAGGTTCTGTTTAGTTTGTGTCCTACTCTGAAATTTCTGAAGGGTGCTTAAATCTACTCTCCTGGTTTCTGTGGAAATTCTAAGAATTTACACAAAGTTTCTGCAACCATCAATCTTCAAAGCTGAATTGGAAATGAAGTTAAAAAGTCTCAAATATTCTTGTTCTTATCAGGAAAAAAAAAACACCTGAATTGAAGCCAAATATGATTTGAAATGACCCAATGAATATTAGAGATCCATCATTCAATTTACTGGTTTTTCATAACTTTATATAACTCTCCTACCCACCAATCAGCACTCTCCTTCTATTTCTGAAATTTATAAATGAATATATCTAATTATGTCACCATGATTAATCATCAAATTTTATTTAAATTGTTCACTGAAATCTTACTTCTTGTTCTGCTTTATGGATAATGAAACAGTTATTAGCATATCAGCTGCTCCTTAATATGGAGTTGAAATGTTTACAGTAATGTAGACCAATGTACACAACATTTATGGCAGAGTTTTCTAAGTTCTATTATAATTATAATAATAAAAAACTCCAAAACATTATAGTTAGATTGCTTCTTCTGTTTCCTATTATGCAGAAGGATTACATTTTCAGATCCTGCATGCTTCTCTGGTTGGCTTACATCTTGATTCCAAGACTGTACTTTACCATATTTTCATGCCATTCTTTTTTCTTGTTATTTAAATCCAAAAAAAACTTACACTAATAGACTTGGTGTGATGGCTATCCTGTTGTGAAGAAATATTAGCACCATCTAGTTCCCTTCCAAATACTGCTACATATATTTTAAGCAAAGACAAATAAAGATATTTATATTTCCAAATTCATTGCCTAAATTTCAGTTTTGATACAGTATCCAAAAAAAAGTATTATTTATTACAAAAGTAGCTGTTATTACTTAAGTGAAATTTCATTTTACCTAATCTTAGTCATTCTGGTCATTCAATTGTTCAACTTGTTCAACAAAATTTAAAAAATACCTATTTTTCAGAGCAGTCTTTATTTCAAATGTTACTGTACTTGTCCTATTTACCCTTTAGCAATTGTTGTTTCACTCATATCTCTAAAGAACTAGAAAACAGCTAAAAGAACTAGAAAACAGCTATACTTGTTTACACTTGTTTCCTTCTAAACAAGTAACATTTATACCTCATTATATGAATATCACATAATCATAATCTCTACTTACAAGGTAGAGGGAATGTTTAGATAAATGATAACAATGTAATAGTAATAATAGAAAAAGGAAAGACTTGCTAGTTTCATTCCGTGCACCTTTATGTCTTCTGATGAGCTATGGCACATGGATTGATACCAAGAGTCTAGCCTTTTAGATGTTATATATTAGTTTTGTTTCTTCTTTTTCAAATATAATTTTATTTATATAAGAGTTTTCAAATCAACGTGACTAAATAAGGCATAACATAAAAATGCAGAAAAGTGAAAACATGAGCTAACTCACTAGATTAAAAAGACCTGGGAAAGAAATTGTATTCAATTAGATAAGCAGTAAACTTACTATATAAACGAGTAGAAGAAGACACTGTTGGAAAGGAGACACCTATCTTATGGTGCTAAATTTGTTCTCTATAAATCAAAAATCTATTTCATGCTTCTTTTTGAGTGACATGGAGTTTAAAGAGAGAAAATGACTTCACAACTCATAGTGAACTAAACTCACTGGTTATAAACTGAATAAACACTGGTTATAAACTTAATAAGCTTCATTCCTCTTAAAAGACCAATCCACTGTATTTTCCATGAGTTTTTACTTTACTCAAATATAACTCAAAAATCCAAGGAAAATTAAGCTTTTACAGACACAGACTAAATGTTAATTCAGGGACTGTATCTCAACAACCTTTGCAGAAGACACCCTAGTATAAATGAGTAGCTGATATATCAGGCACAGCTTTGTTCATATTTAGAATCTTAAATCTACTGCCATCAAATGCATATCAGTATCATCATTAGAAAAGTATTACAGATACAAATAATCTGGAATACAACTACTCCTCAGAGTTCAGTATGTGCTGTTTTAAAAACCAGTTCACATTTTTATACGGATTCAAATACTTGCTCACCTTCAAACAGTGGAACATCAGGGCTGAATCAACAGCAGTGTTACAATACACAGTCAGGCCTTCACTCTCAAACTTGGTGTTTAACACCTTGCTGAGATCATGTTATTCACCTCTCTGGTAATCTATGAAGTACAGACAGAGTGATCCTGACTGGCAGACCCCCAGATATTGAGGAGGGAGTGATGCACAGCACAGCTAACCTGAGTGGATGCAGGCCTGTGCCACACTGCACTGAGCTGCCTGACTTATGCTGCAGGGCAAACCCAGCCAGCTCCTTGTCATGGAGAAGCCGCAGACCGCTCCCACTTGGTGATGGAAATTACAACAACAGCATGGCATTGCCTTTATCTAACAGTGCTGCAAGAAGTTCTCATGAGAGCACTGTTTCTGTTTAACTGTAGAAATGCTGAATAGTTGTTTCCTTGTAAGAAAATCCTATAGTGACTCGAGTGACCAAAATGGATGGATGGGGTATGCACAGCACTCTGCATGTGGGTTTGGAGTCCTGTTGATGCCACGTCACTCAGAGATCCCAGTATCATAAGGGACATAAGATTATCCATGCTATTCTCTTCTTATCATCATAAATCTAATAAATAACATTATAAATTATACCTGAGTGTCTTTCTTACAAGCATCACAATGAACCAGCACCTCCCAGAGCAAAACACAGGCCTACCCATGGGTTTTTTTTTCCGACTATTTCAAAATGCGATTACTTGTAGACTGTCCTTTATTTTTTTGCTGAAAACATTTTGAAAGCCCTGGGTCAAGACAAGTCATTCTGATTCAGTCTAAATGAACTATTCAGGTTTTCTTTTCCTGTTTAGTGGCTTACAGGCAAAGGATGGCTATTCTTTTACCAGCAGTAAAGATGACTGCTTCCGTGAACATTTCCACTTAACAGAAGCCAAAGATGAACTTATGACTGATTTAAATTATAAATTAAATTTCTTATTGGCATGGATTATATTCCCTTCACAAAGCACACAATAAGATAATTTTACTTCATATACTGAAACTGTATTTCAGAATCTGTTCAAGAAAATAACTTATACTGAATGGATAGATTGAACTAGAAAGTATGAAATCCTCTCTGTCCTTACTAGAATTATCCTCATAAATGATGGTTCAGGTGATCTCAGGCAGTATCAAAAATTGTTTCCAGTGTCCTTGGTGATTACTTTAAACACCAGCTTGTTTGTATGAAGGCAAAGCTACTGCCAGATGTAGATAAAACTTGCTACTTTTAAATTTCTAGGGGGTTGAATCACACAGGTTTACTCAACAAAGGTTTTGGAAAATACAGAATGTTTGAGTGCCTAAGAGATGGTAGGTTATGTGTCTGAAGTCAAATAAAGGATCCAAACTGGGAAATAAATGCCATTTATTCTCGATGGTATTCATCTGCATAAATCGATTCAGAGTCTCTAGAACAGAATAGCAAGGGATAGAACCGCAGTTATTATTCCAAGGAACCATCCTTGGGTTTAAGTTACATGCACTCAGTTTCTTTGTTTTACACAGAACAGGCTTTCTTTAAACTGTTTCTTATTCCCAGAAGGATTTTAAAACTATTCTCTCCCAGCTGAGTGAAAACAGTGCCTCAGCTGTTACATCTGCAGGGAACAACAGATGAGTAACTATGCATCCTGCACATAATGCCTTGCACACCACTGATTTTAGTCGTATCTTTTCATTTAATGCCTTCTTTCCATATATATAAGCAATAATTTGACTTTTTAGGCTGTTTTCCAGATACCAACATTTATTTATTTATTTATCTGTGAAAATTTCAGTAAATACATAGTGCTATTATTTTTACTACAGTTGAGTATCCAGTGAATAATTCTCACCATAAAAGAAAAGACAAAAAGCAAATGTTGGCTAACATTAACACTGGTTAAAAACAAACCAACCAAACAAAACCCTTATTTTGCTTTTGACCTTCATAGATCATAAATACTAGGAAGATAGGACACAAGAAGACAATACAACAAATGTGACTACATCTTCCATTCACAAACCACAGAGCAAATGTTCCTAAATTAGCCACACATGCTGAAGTCAGTGGTGTTCAAACCATTCATGAACAGGAAAGGGCTAATTATTTTATCTGAAATGTTAATCCAGCTGACAATGTAATATAATTTTCAGGTTACTATTTAATTACTGTTGCAAGCAATGAAGAAAATTTGTCTGAAGGATACCATGTGGAAGTCTACAATAGTTTATGATAAGCACCACATACATTCCTGTATTTTCAAAGGTGTTGGAACTAGAAGTTTTAATAAAGCATGTGGAAGATCCTGAATTTAATTCAGCTCTAGTCTGTGAACAGTTCAACAACTTTTACGTAGCTGTAGATTCAGTTTAACATCTCCTTGTTTCAAGATCAGTTATCTAGTTCAGTGTTCAAAGTCCTGAGATATTTGACTTTAAATTTGATGGTAGGAATTTCTGCAGAAAAAACAGCTATAAATTTGTTGTCTAATAAAGTAGCTTTATTTCTTTGAACATGGAGGGAACCTGGAAATTTATTCAAGACTTTTAATAAAGAACATCAATTGCAAAAATTGCACTCTCCCTCCTGGATATGTTTCTACTAATGTGTTTCTTTAGCTGATAATTAAGCAGGACTTTTTAATACTCAGTGATGCCTCTTTCAATACATGTCCAATATTTTACTATACTTTTGTATAGAGGCTTGGATAGTAGGACAAGAATTTGCAGATAATAGCAGTATATACTTTATCAGTTTGCATTGTACTGTCATTTCAGACCTGATTTTGGAAGGCACACTCAGCTATCAATATAAGCAATTTTTCAGAGCATTCTGAGGTTATATAAAGAAAAAAATATAACTATATAAAAATGTAGGAAAATAATCACCCTTAGATGTCACTTCTGGCAAGGAAGGCATGACAAGAAGCTTTGTCTCCTGTCAGAGGCTTTGTTATAATTATCTTTTAAGGGAACAGGTAGATTTTCTTTGTTAAGGTCTGCCAAAAAAAGAATGTTGTTTACTGTGAACCTCAAAGGATAAGGACACATTCCATCAGAAAAACAGAATTGCAGATGATGTTATTGACACTTTGACATATAGTTCTAGTAAGGGTCCTATTACAACTGATGAAGAATCTGTTCTTGTGCAGCCAGAACTGAGTTCTGCAGTTTGTTCTGACTTATTTTCTATAATGCCATCTATATACGAAATGAGTTGCTTATACAAATACACCACCGTATGTTTTTATTCACATATTAATCACATTGTCTTATTGTTAATAAAATTGTCTTAATATTCTTGCTTCTCGTGCATCTTGGGTCATCTATGTTTATATGTTTGGCTACCATGGTATTTTTGCCAACAGGCAAAGACAGTTCTATTCAAGAGTAATTTTCAGGACTTTGGTCTTCATTCTTTATCTATGCGCTTGAAATTGCTTTTAACTGTTCCACTGAGCTGTTCTTCCTATCAAGTAAACAACTGAAAGAGAGTGCTTAAAGTAGACAATGAAATCAGTTGGCCTTTTTGCCTCTCTTTGAATATAATACTCACACTTTTGTAAGGGTACATCAGTAGTCACTTAACTTTTGAATTATATTTGATATGAAGGGAGACTTAGAGTGTTTATTTCCTGTTGCAGTCAATTATCCTGTGGGGAAAAAAAAAGGAAAAAATATTTTCTGGAATTTTTGTAAGAACAACTAATATCAAAGCAATATTGTCTTTCCAAATTTTGTGTAAAGGTCTGTAAATGAATAAATAAATATTCTGAAAGCATACCAAGCTGTTGCATTTCATGCTATACCATAAATCATTTACTCATTCAAAACTTTCAGTAGAAGTTCATAAGTCTGGATTAAAACATTAAAATTAGACCATTTGGAACTAGAATATCTTAATCACCAATGAAAAGGTATTGTTCTATCATTAAAAAAAAAGGAAGACAACTTTGCAACACATAAAGGCAGATCACATCTTCGAGTGACAGACATGAAAAACTACATATTAAATAGTATGGGTGCAATTAGGACCCATTCTAGTTTTATGTGAAGATAAACATTTTTCAGGGTATAAAAAAATCAAATTTGAAAAGAAAATCTTTTTACAAGAAAAGGTGTTGCTGTAAAGTAGATTCACTTAGGACATTCACTTAAAGGGAATAAAGAGAAAGAAAAAGGAAATAAAAAGAGATATATCATCTTCTAATTTTCCTGCAAAAATATTAAATATTATTTTTAGTTTTTCCAGACAAACAAATGAAACCTCTGAAGAATACAGATGCTTTTGTGGCACCCTAGCCACTAGTAAGTGACTTCTGCATGCTTTCTAATACTATGGTTACTCAGTGTTCAAATGTCTCTGTGTGAAAGAGATCTGGAAATCAAAATAAGGAGAACCTTAGTTAATGTTCAGCCCTGTTGCTCAACCAGATCAGAGAACAGTAAGAGAGCATAAATCCAATGACTCGATGTCAAACACCTAAGTCTAAAGCCTTCTCAGCTTCAAAGGCAGTTCAAATACTCCCTATCTATGGGGTATTGAGAAAGGGAGGTCATGCTGCTTAAGAGCAAAAACTGGAATGGTTTTGTCTTGCATATTCTCATTGACACAACTGAACCACCAGTGAAACAGGGAATACAAGTATAATTCGATCCTGAACCAGTTCCTTTTTCAAACTGATTTTCAAAAGAAATCTTGCACATTCCTTAAATGAAGATGACAGAAATGAAAGGTTAGGCAGCTCTCTCCTTTCTGAGTGCCTTATCCTCACATTCTTTCTGCTCACAGCTTGCTTCTGAGTGTCTTGTTCCATTAAAGACATTTTTGCAAAGCAGAGTCTGAAAGATGAACGCTTGAGCTGCTGCCTAAAAGCTATAAATGGATGTTTCAGAAGTTCCTAGCTAGCTCTCAGCCTTACTCAGTGGTACCAGTAGATAGCACAGCATTTATCCTTGCAAGATGCCTTTGTCATGGAAGACATGAAACAAAAGACTTGCTTTTACTTCAGATTTGGCTATAACATGACAATGAATCATTTTCCTCTCTGTCTTAACTCTATGCAATTTCATTTGGAGGCATAATTAAAGCAGAAGGTGGTCCTATTTTCCTTACAACTCACTCTGTCACAAAAGAATTTTTTAAAGTTCTAGTAAATAATTCACAGACTGAAGATTTCTACCTAAGCTGCTTCAAACCTTTCAACTCTGGTATACACTGACACATAGATTGGAAACTAGAATTAAAAAGAGTTTAGAAGATATCATTATTGGGTTCCTTATCTCTATAAGTACAAAAAGTCCTGAAATTAACCATTTAAATTGCTCTTCAATCCATGTGTAGGAAATATTCAGTAGAACTAACGATGTAGAAAATCATTCATCTCTGATAACTTTGAAGTAACGATCAATGGAAACTACTAGTCATAAAAAATCAGAAAGGAGAATAAGGGGAAATTTGTTTCAGGCAAGAAAGATTACTCCAGCTGAAGTGACTCCACAGTTGAAAAATAACGTTAAGCAAAATATAGATTTTTTAGTTTAAAATTTAAATTTTACAAGACTTGAAGTGGAAAAAAAAGGGTTTCTAAAATTACAGTCCCAGATTCTGAGAGCTATAAAACACTCACTAATTTCCACAGTAACTACACACATTTCTTCTCTTTAGAACTGTACAGCCATGAGCCTTGTCATTTCAGAACAACACATAGTATAAAGCCATTTTAACTGCAGCATCTCTGAAATTTTGTATACAGAAGCACCTACAATTTGTATTTTTTCACTTTTGTTATCTTGTAAGGTACAGTAAGATTCCCCAAGCAAACTCAGTGGGTTAGCTGTTGAAATGCTACAGTTTTGCAGAAATTACCTCCCAAGAATAGAACCTTTACTAATCTTTTTTATAGCAGGGAGATAACTTCATGGTATCCTCACTGAATATATCATTATATGGAATCTATGGAGAAATAAAATAAAATTAGAACCTTTAAAATTACATATAAAAATGGAAAATGTAAGGGCTGACTAAAACCAAACCAAATAAACAAAAAAAACCAACAGAATCACAAAGCATAAAACACTTTTCAGGTATATGAAATTTTTTTCAGCATACCTGTAGCAAATTTTATTTTTCTCTCTTTTTTTTTTTTCTGAGAAGCATCTAACTGCTATTGCTGAATATTCTTGCAAAAATACAGGGCCAAACCATTTAAAAGTACCAAATTCTTCAGAAAAAACAAAACAAAACAGCACGATAATGGTAAATGCTTGGCTACCTATGTTTTAGTGTTGCCAAAATCACCTACAGTAATGCAAAGGCAAAAGCACGGTCAGGTTAGCAAGTATTTCCCTTATCCTAATTTTATTTTCTAGTTATTTTACTCACTGTTTTCTCACCAAGAGACATGCACTACAACTTGTGAGTCTTCAAATTACTTTTCAGTCTGGAGACTGGCACATTTATGCTACTTAAATAATTATGCACTTTTGACAAGTAGTTTAAAAGTGCATGTCAATCAAACAAGGGGATGCTATTTTTCTCAGTTACTTCCACTGCTGACATATTGCAAGGGAAAAACAAGTGGGGTATTTGTCATAAGGCTTCACTTACTGATTTTATTTGCTAAGTAACACAGCCATGGGATATAACTTTCAAGCACTTTCAATTTTCTCTCTTTCTTTCTTTCTTTCTTTTGACTTGTTGATCAGACAACTGCCATGCTGTATATTGTACTCAAATTATTTTATACCAAAAGTTCTTTTAGTGCATTTCCGAAGTGTCTAGGAACACAGTCATATACTGTGTTTCTGCTGAGAGCACAATAAAAAAAACAAACCCTCCTATAAAGCTTGATATTGAAAGCTATCCATATGAAAGAACTTTTCCAAATAAAGTCAGTTTTAACCAAGAAATAGGGAAGCCATGCTTTAAGAAACTGCCAGAAAGAATCAGCAAATTTTGGCAACTATTTGTCCTTATTGGTGACCAGTGATGAACCCTTAGGGAAAATACAGAAAAACAGTAGTGTACAGAGCGGTTTTTACCCTCTGCTCTTTGAAATCATCAGTTCAGGTACTTTCAAAGTTGGAAGTTAAATCCACCTATGCTCCACTAACTTGTCCAGACCTATTTTTAATCCACATTTTTTTTTTTTGTGTCTATTAAACACTGAGAATATTCAACAAGTTTTTTGTTTTATAAATAACTTAGTTTATATTGCTGCTTCTTGCAGTAAAGCTGTAGAAACATAAAATGAAATGGTCAGATTCCTTTTCTTAATCTTTTTCAAGTTATTCTCTTCACAGAGCTAATGACTAAATAGACTTCTGCCATAACTTTCTCCATTATATACTTTACATTACTTTACATAGTAAAGTACATGCTATACTATGTATACATACATACTGTACATTACTTTATAAAGTAAGAATTCCTAACCTACTTAAAATCTGCTAGATGGAAGTCATTCCTTACCTGTGAATGTACTGCATACCCTCTCCGCTCTGTCATGTTGAAGTAAGTTGGAAAAAAAGTATTCCTACACAGCTATTCCAGATGCTTCCTATCAGGCAAGCTGAAATATAAGGCAAACCAATGGATGCAAGTGATAGAACTAAAGAAAATAATCATAGCAATACTGAACAGCACCTTGCTGTGATTTTCCCCATCTTTTCATGATTTCCCTTTTCTCTCCTATAAGCCTAAAAGCATTTATAATTGTTAGATACATTCTTGTTCTTAAAGTTTAGAATTAAGTTAATGACATATACTTCTGATAGCTTGAAATCAAATGTTTCAAGGTGTCAAACAAGTTATGAACAAGAACCACTTATAGCAGTAATTTTGGATTTATGAAATCAAGAAAGTAACAAAATTTATTGTGAAGAGCCAGGTTTGAAATCAATTAAGACTAATAGGGGAAAGGAAATTCAAGATGTATCATTCATATCTTGATTGCTTTTGCCTAAAAAAGTATTTTCCCCTGATCTAGTAGAAGAATGAGCAGGGTTCATGTGAATATGAAAATCAACAAAGATGTTCAAATAAATCCAATGAGATCCACATGTAAGCCACATTCTGAATTGCATACAGGTGAAAACGAGAAATCTCAAATATATAGAATGTGTTCAATGGTCTTATGAGTCTTTTCTAAAAAAAAATAATTTTTAAAAAGTCTAAAAAAGTCAGTGGTATTAACATGCAGTGGATATTAAACCCTCTTCTGTCAGGGATATATCCAAATTGATTTAATGAGTAAGTTTCATTTCAAGGACACCCTTAATTTCCTTTATGACTATCTAAAAGCAACTAAACCTTCTCAGAAGGACAGATGATTGAGAAAAAAACAACATTGTATCAGTCCTAAAGAATTCATTTCTGTGTCTTCACAACAGTTGTGGGGACTGGATATACAAATGGATGTCTGGAGATGACAAATTTATGACTATTGTCAAATATATGTATATTTACACTTATGTAGGTTTCAAAAGCCCTTAACTCCTGAGTGCAACTTGGTGTAGTCATAACACTGCATTAATTTTACTGGATACTTGATAGGACAACAGGCTACCTGGTTGAGGAATACAAGATGATAAAGTTATTTTTTTCTGTATTTTTCAATCTAGTGCCAAGTATGTCTAAGTCAAAACAGATACTTTACCTAATTAGATATATTTAAAGATATTAAAGAAATGCTTTTCTTTATTAAAGGCTTTAGAGCTAAGCACATAATTAGTCTATGCTGTGATTAAGCTGAGAATTATGGATCAGTTGGCCTATAGCTAAGAGTGTTAAGAGTAATAATTTATATATTTTTACCCATTTATTTATGAGTTTTGTCTACAACTGGATCCAAATTTTCATGTGCAGGTACTATGTGGTGGTCTAAGAAACTGAGGTACTTCTTTGTAGACTTCTTCATTTAACTGGATTTTAATTAAATTTGAGTTATCTATCTGTAGCGCTAGAATTGACCAAAATGAACGTGTAGTAAATGGATTTCCTTTGACATCAGATAACAAGCTGCGTTAAATGCCTAAGACCTATATAATGTTAGCTAAATTCCATTTGATGTTTCTTGGGTTATGAACAGTTGCAAAATTATTTCCTGATAAAACACTAACTGCAGTAAAGGTATACAAGGAAATAATCTAATACATGATCTTCAAGTATCAGAAGGGAGATTAAAATAAAGGTATAATACGAAAAAAACACCAAAAACATTTCATATTAAATACAAAAAATGGTCTTGGTAGCTTGAGCCAGACTGAAAGGGAGTCTCGTCTGTCTACGAGACTGCAAAGTCAAATTCACCCTGTGCTTCCTGTCTGCTCCAACATATCTTGAACTCTTATCTACATGGGGAGATTTCAAAAGAAATTTAAACTGTATCCTCTCACTTCAGGAAGCTATAACCTAGTTACTAAAACATACAGTTTGAAGGTGGAAGATGTAGATCACACTTTTCAGTAAAAGCATGGAAGTGAACTTTCCATGTCCAATCTATTTGGTGCGTGCACTGAATGATATTCTACTAGGCAACAAACAGTATAGGAAACATGGGAAACACTTATCTCTTCTCCATCTGTGTTTAAAAATTGACCTAATTTAGGTTAGTATTTGAAGAGATTGGTCCTGCCACGTTTTATGGCCTCTGGGAGTGTTTTTACTGGATTGAGCTCTTGGGGTGATTCAAGCTTCACTCCACCTAGTTTCTCAATCTAAACTGAGCTCAGACATGATCTAAGTGCTGAATGGTGTAAGTCTGCCAAGTATAGGACAATTCTGGGCACGTGCAGTGACTTAATAGGTACCTGAAGAGATTTAACATCAAAAGTTGAGGAGCTTACAGAGATTAGGTGTCTCCAGCTCAGGAGGTGAGTCAGGACTTTACAATCACAACTTTTCCTCAGCAGCCAAAACTTATTTTCTTCTGGTACCTAAATCTTATACTAGAACTTGCCTTGAATGGCCTCTATATCTAAAATAGGAGGAACAAAATCTATCATTATAAAGTAGTAGGATTATTTTTTTCTAGTAGATACCTGCAGAAATATCTTTCATTAGAGAACAGATCTTAGCAGCACATGAAATGCTTATCAGTACAGCAACAACTCATCAGCCACGTTTCTGCAACAATGATCCTCCTGATCTAGGTTTTAGCAGTACTTACACCCCACGCATTTGAGTAGAAAAACAACAAAAATGCTTAGAGCACATGACACTGAGAATATGTTTGCTGCATAGTATGAACTGCATTATCAATATTCAAGCCCAAGTTAACTCATTTTAATGCCATTATTTTCTGAAATAATTAAGACATGCAATAATGTAAAGTATGTCAAGAGATGCCTGAAATTAGATGAAATGAGTGCTGATCACCATCTGAATATTTCAAGCATTTAGCTGAAGAAATTTGAATTTTTAGGATTCTGAATAGTGGTCAGAGACAATCCTCACTATCCTTAAAGCCTATTTAAGAAAAAAATTCTAAATCAAGCCATCTGAAACACAATTGAATATAAGTTCATATGCTGCAGGAGACTTAGACATGATGACCTTTATTATTACCTGTAGTTACAGACCAAAGAAGAACCAACCAACGAATCAACCAAACGAAAAAGACTGTGTGTTCCTAAATTGCATAACTGTTTTTGAGTATCTCTTCTCCCTGTAAAAAAATTGTGTAATTCTCAGTTTTTCAGAGTGGTTGCCAATGCTACTGGCTTCAGTAAGCTTTTCTGTGAACATTATTACATCTACCTTGAAATCCATGTATCTGTTTAAGTGCTTTATTTTGAGGTTGTTCACGTTTGGAAGGGCAGGTCAATCTCCCCGTTGTGACAAATATAAAAGTGAACCCTCACAACAAAACTATTGAAAAAGTCCTCAAATATTCCTGAATCTCTTTTTAGGGACTGTTATATTAGAGATTTAAAGATGTTGTACAAGAAGAGGAGGTTCCTCAAGCACTGAATTTACTAGTCAAAAGATTCAGATGAAATCATTGTATAGGTGCTTTTGGGTATATGGCTTTTCTGTCCTTAGACAAAAGCTCAGGTAGAATCATAGAATCACAGAATGGGTTGGGTTGGAAGAGACCTCAGGGATCATCAAATTCCAACCCCCCCTGCCACAGCAGGGTTGCCAGCTGCTAAGTCAAGTACCAGATCAGATTGCCCAGGGCCCCATCCAACCTGGCCTTAAAAACCTCCAGGGACAGGGCATCCACAACCTCTCGTGGCAGCTTGTGCCAGTGCCTCACCACCCTCTGAGAAAAACTTGACATCTAATCTATATCTCCCTTCCTTTAGTTTAAAACCATTCCCCCTTGTCTTATCACTGTCTACCTGTGCAAAAAGTTGATTTCCCTCACGTTTATAAACTCCCTTTAAATACTGGAAGGCCACAATGAGATCTGTCTGCAGCCTTCTCTTTTCCAGGCCGAACAAGCCCAGCTCCTTCAGCTTATTTTCATAGGAGAGGTGCTCCAGCCCTTGGATCATTTTTGTGACCCCCCTCTGGACTCTCCAAACGCTCCACATCTTTCCTGTGTTGGGGGCCCCAGACTTGGATGCAGTACTCCAGATGGGGCCTCACAAGAGCAGGGTAGAGAGGGACAATCACCTCCCTCACCCTGCTGGCCAACCCTCTTGTGATGGAACCCAGGATACCATTGGCCTTCTGGACTGCAAGCGCACACTGTTGACTCATATTAAGCTTTTCATCAACCACAACCCCTAAATCCTTCTCAGCAGGAATACTCTCAAGGAGTTCTTCTCGCAGTTTCTATACATATCTGGGATTACCTTGACCCAAGTACAGAACTTTGCACTTTGCTATAATGAACTTCATTAGGTTCACAAGGGGCCCACCCTTTGAGCTTGTCAGTGTCCCTGTGGATGCCATCCCTTCCTTCTGGTGTATCAACCACACTACTCAGATAGTTAGTAAGTATAGTGTTTTCAGCACACAAGTTCCTAAAGTTTCCTGGATCGACAGCATATTAACAAAATTAATTGCATCGTATAAGCAGTGCATTTCAGATAAAATTCTATTCTTGAGCTATACTCATCTGAATCTCATGATAGTTATGATTCTTACAATTGATGGTACAGTATTTTAAAACTTACTAATTCTTCCTTGACTCTTCTACCACGCTGTTAATTAACTTGAGATCATTCAGATATACATTTTTCCCTCTTTACTCAAGCTGAAATCTGCTGGGAAGGGAAAATGAAGAGTTGAGAAATCAAAAGAATCTGAATGTAGATAAAAGAGCATTTTCTTTTTGTCTTCTTTTTTCTTATTTTTTTAAGAAAGATCTTTACCACAGATCTCAAGCCATAGGCTATTGAACTTTCTAGTACAAAGTTCCACCTGGTGCTAGATAATCACATACAACTTTTGTTTGATCTCTTCAACATGAAACTTTTCAAGTCAGGCTGCTGATCCCACTGCCTACCACGCTGTCTAATACTGAATCACTTTTTCCTTGTACTTCCCTGTCAGTCTATACTCGTCTTCCCTTACATTCAGTCACAAACATTTTTGAGACACTTACTGGTTTGTGTTTGTACAAGTTGTTCTGCTAAGCATTACCATAGTGTAAATAGAAATCCACAGTTATATAAAATCATCTATGCATGTCACTCTGAAAGTAATGCCTCCTATTTATTTCTATGGAAACTACAACAGATATAAAGAACACAATAAAACTATTCAATAGAGAAAAATCTCAGTTGCAAAATACTATTTTTAGTGTAGTCACTACCATTAGCTATATATTTTCACCAGCAATGAACAAGAGCCTGCATACCACACCTGTAAAAATGTGCACCACTAGAGGTGACCCACTGTTTCACATCTGCTATGAAGATGTCACTGCTCGGCAAATGTTGCCCATGCAGTCCATCTTGCATTCGTCAAAACAAATGTAAATCAGAAGGTACCAAATCTGGACTATACAGTGGGTGTGGTAGATCAAACCAGCGACGATTGACAATGTGCTCCAAGGTCTTCAAAATAGTGTGGGGCCTGGTGTTATTGTGTTACAAGAGAAAAGTTGTCTTCTTTTCTGACCTGACTCTGGATGTTTGAGCCATCAGCTTAGTCAGTGTAATGATGTAGTGACCAGGGTTGGTGGTTTCTCCAGGTTCTGGGAAATCCAGAAGGATCACCTCTTTCCTATCAAAAAAGAGCACACTTCACTTTACCCACTAACGACTTTGTCTCGAACATTTTTTTTGATGGGGAATTCACATGCCACCACTCCATGCACTGTGGTTTTGACTTTAGCTTGTAGTGGTGACAACATATCTGGTCACTGGCATGATGAGATCTTCAGCCACATACTGGTTCAGTAGGTCCTGACAAACTTGCATATGGCGTTCTTTCTGTTCCTGTGAGAGTGCTCATGGGATGCACCTAGTGTAAACTTTGTGATATTCCAACACTGCCACCATCATTTACAACCACTGAAGCCGATATTCAATTCCAAACACAATTCCCTGGTCTTAATCTGCTGATTTGCATGTATTTCCGATACAAGCCAGGCTGCCATTGGCCTTCTTGGGCACCTGGGCACACTGATGGTTCGTGTTCAGCTGGATATTGGCAAGCAAACCTGGGTCTTTTTCTGTTGGACTTTCTAGCCACTTCTCCAAACGTGTACTGCTGCATTTGTACTCTTGCTACTCAAGTGTGGCACTCAGCACTGAGCCTTGTTGAATGTCATGTGACTGAACTCGGCCCAACGATCTAGCCTATCCAGATCTCTCTGCAGAGCCGCCTTATCCTCAGGCAGATTAACAATCCCACTCAATGTGGTGTTTTCTGCAATCTCACTGAGGGTAACACTCCATTCTCTCATCAATTCAATTGATACGGATATTAAACTAAACTAGCTGCAATACTGAGCCTTGGGGAGCACTACTTGAGACTGGCTGCCAGCCAGATTTAACTCCATTCAAAATGACTGAGCCACCCAGTCAGTTTTTTACCCAGGGAACAGTAAATCTGTCTAAGCCATGAGCAGCCAGTTTCTCCAAGAGAAGGCTGTGGGAAACAGCATCAAATGCTTCAATAATGTCCAAGTAAACAACATCCACAACCTTTCTCTTGTCCACTAAGTGGGTCATCTTGTCACAGAAGGAGATCAGTTTATTCAGGCAGGACCTGACTTTGATAAACCTATGCTGACTGTGTCTGAACATCTGGTTCTCCTGTATATGCTGTGTTGATGATACTCACGATGATTTGCTTCATGACCTGGCACAGAAGTTAGACTGACAAGTTGTAACTCCCTGGATCTTCCTTGCCATTCTTGTAGATTGGAATCACTTTCAACAACTGCCAGTCAGCTGGGACCTTCCAGTAAATTCCTCAATTGACAAGACAACTGCATTAAGTGAAACCACAGCCAAAAAAATCTCTCTTAAGCCATTATTTTCAGCTAGTGAAATTAGCAATATAAATATTCTAGCATTTGCTTTATTAAAACATACACTAAAGATACTACTAGGATTTATAAGAGGACTGGAGGTAAATTAGATGAGTCTATTTACTGTAATTTTGTCTTTCAGTTATTGCATATTTGCTCTTTAAAAAGCTCTGAGTTTACAACCTATATGAAGACTCAAACCTGCAATCCAAGTATGAGACGCAGACACAAATTGGTGATAAGGGAAAGTTGGCTTGTTTTGATGAAAAACATTACAAAATTAAAGAGGAGTTTGTTGCAGAAATTTTCTCACTGTCTGCCTCTGTCATATGCTTTCTCTCACTTTCTTTTAAATCTTTCGATTTTCTCTAAAAGAATGGTGTACCTGCATCTGGTTGGGTTGTGATATTTTTACGTTCATAGATAGAAATGTCTATGCATTTCTTATTTATCAGGCCTGAAAACTAACTGTTCCAATCACGAAGTAACATTTATTTGTGTGCAAAGATGACAATAAAGAATGGCAATTGGCACTGCATATTCTTAATGATTGCTTATTACTCAAATTCAAAATAACAAAAATGTAATTAGAATGGCATGAAATTTTAATATATAACTGTACTAAAGAAATAATTGCACATTTTCTCTCTTTACCAAACATTCCCTGCTCTACAGAAGCAGCTAATTAGTTGTACAAGGATATCCTAGTAGAGACACTATGTATACTATTCACTTCACTTTCTCTGCAGCAACATAGTATGATCAAGAGTAAAGAAGGCTTAGCTAGCGTTTTCATAAGTCTGGCAGATACAACAGATGAATGTTAGAAAAAGTGACCTAAGGTGTGCTTTGTTTAGGAAAAAGGGGAGAACAATAAAATCATAAAAGAAGAGGGAATTAAGCAAAAATAAATAAATGTTACTCATTTGAACATTTTTCATCTCACAGCTTCATTCATTCAATCCTCTATTTCTTACCTTTTTTTTTTCCACTTAACCATTTATTTATTAGCTTCAGTCTTTTATTTTTATCCTACAGTTCTTAAACTATGGCCTTAATTATTTATTTGTTATTACAAATCAAATAATTTGAGATTTATAATTGCAAAATATAAGAAGTTTCTTTTGTTTGGTTGTTTCTCTTTGTTTTGTTTTATCTACATTTACCAATAATTGTGTTAAAGTACTTTGTACTTATAATAAGTTAGAAGAAATAGACCTTGCAATTGAACATGACATACTTTACAGATAGCCATTCAAAAGGCAGATATTGCCTTATATTCTAAGCTCTCTCTTCAGCCAGGGATACCTGTGGAAGGTATTTAATTCTGCGGTGAGTTTCATATCCAAAACAGGCACATGTCATGAATCATGCTTGTTCCTATCCTGTGAGAAAATCTGGAAGTCTGGGTAGGTTGGTGCTTATAATTTAAGTTGTTAAAATAAGGAGTGATGAATTTCACCTTCTTGATCTGAATCCAGCATGGATATAAATGCAGTCATCTGAGTTACTCACATTTATGAGGGATACTTTGAAAGTAATGCCTCCTGTTTTATTATGTAGGCCCATGATGTCAGAGGCAGATGTTGGTGATGTCACAGTAGAGGTTGAATGTTCCTGCCAATATTCCATTTTGTTGCTGTGTGACAGATGGCAGCAGAGGGGCAGTCTGACAAAATGGTGTTTGACATAGAAGTGCACAGGAAAGAAATATGTACATCTGAATTGCTTTGTGGGGAAAAAATTGCACCCACTGACATTCATTGATGCTTGCTGAAAGTTTATGGAGACCAAATAGTGGATTTGATCACAGTGAGGTGGTAGATGGGGCATTTGAGCAGTGGTGACATGAAAGACAGGCCATGTTCTGGATGGTCATGCAGATTTTTATGAGTACAGCATACAAGCTCTTGTTCATTGCTGATGAAAATGCATAGCTAATGGTGATGACTATGCTGGAAAGTAGTGTTTTGTAACTGAGAATTTGCTCTATTCAATAGTGTTTTTGTGCATCTTTGTATCAGTGTTGTTTTCAAGGAAACAAATAGGAGGCATTACTTTCAGAGTCACATATGAATAAAAAGATATATAAATGTAATGATATTAATGATTTACTCAGATTGACCTAGAATACCCAATTTGTTTTCTGTTCTGCTCTGACAGTCCCAAATTATGTCAGACAACAACAGTTTGAAACATGGCTTGCCTTTATTCTTGCCCCGTGGTAGCATGATTTCTCTACAAAATATTTTTTGCTTTAGAGAGCAATAGAGTCTCCCCTGAGCCTCCTCTTCTCTAGACTAAACAATCCCAGCTCCCTCAGCCACTCCTCAGTAGACCTGTGCTCCAGATCCCTTATCAGCTTTGTTGCCCTTCTCTGGGCACACACCAGGGCACACACCAGGGCCTCAATATCTTTCTTGTAGTGAGGGGCCCAAAGCTGGACACAGTACTCGAGGTGTGTCCTTACCAGAGCTGAGTACAGGGGGATGATCATTTCCCTGCTTCTACTGGCAATACTACTTCTAATACAAGCCAGGATGCCATTGGCCTTCTTGGCCACCTGGGCACACTGCTGGCTCGTGTTTAATCGAGTGCTGACTAACACCCCTGAGTCCATTTCTTCCAATCTTTCAACCACTCTGCCCCAGGCCGGTAGCATTGCCTGAGGTTGTTGCGGCCAAAGTGCAGACTCAGCACTTGGTCTTGTTGAACTTCATCCCATTTTGCATTACCTCCAGTCACAGGAACTCTTCAGACCAACTAAGGCTTTTTTAAAAATATATATATTTTATACAACATGGCTGAGCAGACAGGATCATCACTTAATATATTTGATTACTAAATAGTACATTGCAACCCTTGCAATTCATATAATTGTAAACCCATCACTTTGCCAACATGAACATAGCAAAACAGACTTTTAAAAGTAAGATAATAAACAGTACCCATCTTCCCTGTTTATACTACAGAACTCAGTACTTATTACTGTTCTGTGCAAAATACTAAGAAAGCAATCATTTCCAGGCTACATAAAAGCAATGTAAATATCAGCAGGTGTATTTAGTGCTATTAACCTGATTGTAAAGAGCTTATTTGCACAGAATGTTCAGGAAGAAACTCTTATTATTTGGCAATGTTACTGGGCTATAATCTTTAAACAAATCCCGAAATCACTAAAACCTAACTGTGCTGAAATGGAAACAAGTGCATATACACAAGAGTGCTTAAAAGCCTGGTAAAACAGTCTGAACAGGAGCAGACATCTTTCTCCTCATCAGTTATAATAAAATTAGCAAACTTCCATTTTGCAAAGTGGGTTTCCTTAGATGAATGCTAAACTACCAAAAGTTACTTTGAGACACAAAGATATAGCCATCTCTGGATACAAATCATAAAAATAAAAAAATATTTCATAACCTGAAACATATCTGGAAATTGAGTGAGTGAAGTCAGATTTATTAGATCTCTATCACTACCATTCTTTATCATTGATTGTCAAACATCTTTCTATTGTAATCAATAACAAGTGGCATGCAGATAAGATTTTTCACTGTCCATATTTATACAGCTGGAGCTGTTGAGTCACTTAGTCTTGTATAATTCCACTGTTGCTGCAAAAGAAGATCAGAAAGAACCAACATTGAACACAGATAAAGAACTGAGTATTTTTCAAAAACATATGAAGAAAACGTTTTTTTGGTTTACTTTGGCTTGGGTTTTATTGTTTTTCTATTTTCGTTTTTCTTTCCCCACTAATGATCAACTGAATTATTAGTGGACTAAAATGAAACAACAAAAAAAAAAGAAATAAGTAAGAATGAAATAAGTATTGACTAAATAGATACAAATTACAGAACTTTGGGGGAAAAAAAGGAAAAAAAGAGAAAGATACTACTGTTGTGGATCATGGAAAAATGCATAAGGGAAATGTATAGGACACCAACCACTGATTTGATAGAAGAAATAAATGATTACTTGGTATATGCAACGTCTAATTCTCCTTTCGTAATATTTTCATACTCAGTGTATGAAAATGAAGAAAGTTAAGAAAACCTGATGTTTACCATGAATTATTAAATCCTGAACTTTTTCACTTATATTTAAATAAGATACTCCTTACTTAATCCTAACTCAAATGTAAAAACTATATTAAGTGTGACTGAATGATGAACTGTATTTTACCTTTTGTTAAAATATATTAGATAAGGAGTTTTAAAAGCCCTAATAAACTTTAAGGAAACCTTGGGAGTTTGAAAATAATATAAAAACAGATTAGGTATAAGACATTTAAAATCAACTTTAATTATAATCCATATGGATTGAACGTTGAGACTAAACTTTGAGTCAAATCTTCAGTGTTAGTGAGCATAAGAAAAAGGAAATCAGAAGGCAAGAAATTGATGCTGATTAGAAAGTTTTATATGTAGCCTCTGGAAACTGAAAAAAAAACAGCCCTAGGGAAGGGAGGACAGAATACTTCAAAATGAAACCCGAATATATAAAAAAAAAAACAACCCAACTCTCCCCAAAGCAAAACCAACAGTAAAAAATACTAAAGCCCACAAAACAGGCCATCCTTGCAATCTAAATGCATATTTGTGAACATTAGATTTATTTCATATTTTTAATAAATAATAATTAAAGTTTCTGTTAGTTCTTTTGCTCGCACAGCAGAATAGTCACTGTTCTTTTTTTTCTTTCTTTTTTTTTTAAGCTCTTGTTATCTATAAGTCAAGTATGGGACATCTACAAATGGTGGAAAACCTGGAAAACTTCATAAGATGATCTTTATAAATAATACCATTAGTCACCTGATAAATTGAAACACTTTAACTCACTAAACTTGATCATGAATTTTATAAAAGCGAGTACGTTTTCAACCACTGAGGCAATGGATTATTATAGCTGAATAATTGATTTTGATCCTCAATTCAGATTTTAATTAGGAAAAAAAAAGACAAAAAAGAAAAGTCTTGAGTTTTGAGCATTATTAGATCCATTAGAAAATACTTTTACATAATAAGAGAGAATATTTATTTCAACAACAGGTAAATGCAAAAATGCACTTCTGATTTCAAGATGAATTTGGAAAACAAAAGTTCTGAAAATGATGGAATATTTTGGAATCTAAGTCAAATATTTCCTTGAACTTATTTTTATGAGGAGTTGACACTTACCCAAACTAGTATCATGTGTCTTTAAACTTTTTCTCTAGTGTAATGTGCTTCCTTCCCTACTATCCTTTCTCTTCACTGACAAACCATTAATCTCCAATGCCTTATGCAATGCTATTATATCAGAAATGGGAAAAAGCAAAGGCATATTGCTTGAAAACGAAAGGATTGAACCTGTTCTGAAACATATAAAGATAAGGAATTTTTTTGTTGTTGTTTTTCACTAGACAGAAGCTTTCATATCAGAGCCTTTTGGCTGAGTCAGGCTCATATCTACATCCCCTCAGTGTTCAGAATCTGAAAATACATACTATAGGTAGGAAAGATATGTATAGAAGAAAATTGGGGAGATTATCCTCTCATTTCCTGTACCTATAGTAAATAAACTGTTCTGACCTTCTCTGCGTATAATTTCAGGGATATTCTTAGCAACACGCAAAACTCTATTTCCAGTCAGTCATATGTAGCATCTGCACTTATTGTAGCAAGATTTGCTAATATTCTAAGAACCATGAAAGAATTAATTTCTGTTTAAATGTTTCTTCTTGATGATTACTCTTTGGCATGTTTGGAATTCTTATTAGTTTTTTTTTTTTTTTTTTACCAAATATATCCTTGGTTGATCTGGAAGGCTTCCCTCTAAAAAATGTCATGCTGTTTCTGAGTGGGAACTAAGATGAATTCACTCTTCAGAGGGTCATATCTTTGTGATAACAAAGCAATTAATTTTACCCCTAACCATATTTAAGCTCATGACTACACAAAGAGAATTTTTCAGTTGCTATACTGTAAAAAAACCCTTTTGGTAAAGATGACACAGCTTGGAATACATTAGCATACATATTTTGTTGTTTCAGAAAATGTGAATTTCTTGTTTCATAGATAGAAAGAAGAACAGAAGGATCACAGAACAGCTTGAGTTGGAAGGGACCATAAAGATCATCTAGTTTCAACCTCTCTGCCATGTGCAGGACCAGGTTGCTCAAAGTCCCATTCAACCCTGAACACTTCCAGGAATGGGAACATCCTGGGCAACCTGTTCCAATACTTCATCACCCCTCAGAATAAAGAATTTCCTCCTAATATCTAAATTAAATCTTCCCCCTTTTAATTTAAAAACGTTCCCCCTTGTTCTATCTGGCCATGCAAAATTCACTCTCCCATAAATATAGATTGAATAAACAATCTACATTTCCAGGTTTTGTTTATTCAGGAAATGGAAATGAGATTTGTAGTACACTTGTTCAAAATGAGACTTTTTCTTTCTCTGTGACTTTATACCAATGCACAAAGATATGAACGTAAATAATAATACTAAAAGTCTGTTATTTTCCTCAGGATGAGTGAAATCTTTATGTTTAACAGAATGCACAATGACACTGGACTCAGTGGAGCCCATGAGTTACCAAATTCTCACAGTAAGAGAGCAAAAGAAACAATAGTACCTGAAAAGAAATTAAGGCTCTGTTTAACTCAAGCACTTAAATAAACAAACAAACAAAATAACAGCAACAAAAAAAAACATTAATAAAAATTAGGTTGGAATAGTCAGTGAAACTTTATATGAACAAATCTCCTCAGATAGGTATGCAGAATTTAAGCTCTAGTGACCAGAGGCAATGAAATAACTCATATAGCTTTGGCTTACAATGAGAACAAACTAGGTCAAAACAATTTCATTTCCACTGTGAGAGAAAAGCAATCCTTGATGAAAAATTGAAGAATTATATATCATATATGCATTCATAAACTTTTGGTCATCTTTTACATGATAATAAACAAGGTTGAAAGACATGGTATAGATGAGACCACATTAAGCTGGATGGAAAACTGATTTGGAAAAGTCTAGTTTGATACATAATAAAAGAATAGTTTGTGATAAAGTCCTTTATCTGATGATGACTACAGAGATTTGTCTTGGACCAATGCCATTATTGTAATTTAACCCACTGTGACAAACAGATTTTCAACATCAGTACAGAAATTGTTGCAAGTAGATCTGGTAACAAAACTTGACAGATTAGAAACACTGTTTGAGCCCCAAAATATTAAATAAAATGAAGAATGAGATTGATGAAATTTCAAGAAAAAGATAACCAATGGGCAGATACTTAAAAACAAGGGAAAGGACAAGAAAAAGTGTAGAGTAATAAAAATGATCTGTACTGGATCCACTGGTCTCTTTAACTTACCATTCTGACACCAGCCAGTAAGAACTGCTTAGAGAAGATGTTATGAAAGAGAATAAGAAGGTCTGACCTCTTCCTACTATTGTTCCTCACAGTTTTTATATTAAAACAGTCTTTACTTTGTAATAGACAGCTTCACAAATGAATATAATGTTCTCAGCATCAACTGTGGATACAACCTTAAAATGCGTGGCACAAGTCTCAAGTTAAAAATTTGGCTTTAATGCCAAAAGGATATTTTAATAATAAGCAGAGATCAGGGAAGTTTCAAATCACTATCAGGAGATATTTCTGTAACAGCAGGTTAGACAAATATTTATGAGAGATGATAGCTGATCTTGGAAGGAGTCAGGGAATTAACCAAATAAGTTCTTGAGATGTTTTTCAGGTAAACTTTCTACGATTCTGTATCTTCCCAGTCATCTTCCAACCATCTTTCAGGTGTTTTTTTTGTTTCTTTGGCAGAAAGTGTATGATGTGTTTCATGAATAAATCATGTGCAATGTTTGGAAGAGGAAAATGAAGTGAGGAGGTCACAGCTCTTCTCAGATGGAAGATGATTCATCAACACACAAAAAGAAACAGACTGAAAACAAACGTCTGCTGAGAAAACTAGATGAACTTTAATATTTATACTGGAGATGTCACTTGATTTGGAGAAAAAATAATTGAGTGAGGCCATAAGGAAAATTAAATGAGAATTCACACTTCATATGAAAACACATCATAGTAGTATCTCAGAGTAAGTTTTGAAGAAAAGCGCTGTTTTCATTAAAAAAAAAAGAGCATTTTCTTCTCACACAACTCTATGCTGAATGTATTTTACTATATTCTTCTTTCACCTACTAAATAAAATAATAAAATCTATCCCTTTTCTTGACTATGTTGGCATTCCATATTCTTACAGGTAGGAGCAGACACTATATATCATATGCATTCTTGCTAATTAAAGAATATTTAGCTATTAAATTTGAAATAAATGTTGTGCTGGATGTTAGCTAAGAAAAATTGTTTTTCATTATGTTAGAGTTATATCTTAAGCATTACCTAGAACACTAAAACTGTGAAACAATATTTAAGCTGAAACTACTAAAGGCTTCATGTAGCACTTTCCTGAGCAGTTGGCACCTACTCAGACATTGTGCTTACATTCTTCTCAATCTTCTTGCAGTGAAGAAAATCTGAAAAAAAAAATCTGTAAGAGATAAGAGATTTTTTTTTTCTTTAGGGAAAATTCACCATTGTAATTCTCTGTAGGAAAAAAAAAATTGGAATAGTAGCTTTTTTTTGCTCTCTTGTTACATTTATAAAATATTTTTCTCACTCCTGTAATTATGGAAAATCTTCTGCCAGAAACAGCAAAATAAACCCCACCTTGACATTTGTACATTGATGGTAATCAAGGCTAATCAGAGTTGTCCCTGTAGCACATAGCAACATGGTACATTTTCTAAACATAAGTACACCCTTAGGTCTTAATTCATTCTTTTGGAGGCACTGGGATTTCTCCTGACATGTTGAAGTTCAACTAGTTACACCTTCTTCAGTTTGCTTTCTACAAAATGAAATTTTCTAGCTGAATAAAACCCATGTTTATTGATCTTGTCTACTTTTGCTTTGCTTTCCCTATTAGTGTTTTGTGTGATCGCATCATTCATGAATTTTTGAACACTGCTTCTAGATATAATTTTTCTCCTCCATGTCTATAATCTACTTTGTTTGTCCCACAGTCCTTGACTATTGGATAAGTAATAGGAGATTAGACCTGTCAGATGTCTTATGCAAGTAACTTGTTGCATATCAAGAAAGTTTCTGCAAACTAACATTATCTATCTTACAGTGACATGTTTTAGGTACAGGTTTATACTTGTTTTTTTTTAAAGAATGACTTCAGTCTTGTGTTATTCTTCCTTTTATGGACACAGTTAATATTGCAAAGTATGAGGAAAACAGATAGCAAGTAACATTACAGAACTTCCATGGCAGTTCTAAACATTGTCTACCAACATTTTTTTATCATATAATTTATTACATTAAATATTGATGCTGAGAAATAGAAAGGTTTGAGGTTTTTTTGAAAATGTATCCATTTAATTGTAAAGAGCAGTTTCACTTTACAAAATGCTTTGAAAGAGTAACAACTTTTTTTTTATATTCATTACAAGTTCATACATTTACCTTGATTCACTACAGTGGTTTTGAGCATTGTTTATCTTTATTTTATAAATATTTTTTCACTGACATGATTGCAATTTCACCAAGTGAAACATCCTCTGTTGGTTTCAGAGAAGTCTAGAAAGCCTCACATTATGCTCTGCACCAAAAGCTCAGACGTCACAGTCCATGGAACTTATGACAAGGTGGTGGAAAATTGTAGCCATATTTTGGCTGTTAAATCAAGGGAAAAGATTGTCATTGCCAAAAACCAATTCCCTCTGTGATTCTTTGCCTCTGTTATCTGCAGCATTCTGGCTGTTATCTGTTTTCACTGTTCATTGTTCTGACTGGCAAAGGAAGTACAGGTCACTCTGCAGTGGCACCTGAACACAGCTGCACAGGCTGTTCCTTGTAATGAAGAGGTTGTTACACAATAGTGAAAAATCAAAGTGCACATTTCCTGGCAAGTTGAAAGGTATCACTTTCAACAGAAAGATAGCTAATGCAAAGGGGAGAAAGAATCCTTCACATTCATATCTCTTTGTAAAAGGAACTATTGGATAAGTTTTGTATGCCCCAAAATGTGTTGAGGTCTGATTAATAAGGAAGCTGACACAATGGGAGGAAAAATGCTGTAGTGAATACAAAAAGTATTCTGATGAAATGAAATACAAGCCCCATCAATAATGGCTTTAATGAGACTGTCTTACTACTTGCAACAAACATGTCTGTCTGTCTTTTGGAAGAATGCTTAGGTAAGAGTGAATTACATTGTTCATGCATTCAGTAATACAGTTTTCTATATTTCACACAGTAGAGATTACAGTGGACTGAAAACACAATAATAGGGATCTGAGGGATATTTTTTATAATTTTCTGTCTAAATAATATGAATTCATTTTCAAGCAGTTGGGTTCTATGTTATAGAGGGGCAGAAAGTTATTTCTGAAAATTTGAATTGATTAAATGTCTTTCTCTTAGCCATGCATGCAAGTGATTACTGGTTAAATTATGTGTTCAAATTATTAAGGTGAATTATTTACTCCCTTTTTTTTTTTAAATTTTCATTTATACTTTACAGACAGAATGACATGCTTCACTCCAGAGGATTTCTACTGATTCTTCTTAACTGAGCTGCCAAATGTTTGATGTAATACACCAAAAAATCTTCTAAGGAACATTCAAAGACCAGTATTTTTAAGTGAAAGATTAGTTTTCAGAAAATAAACTGAATTTCAGGAGGCAATTTAGCAAATTTAGCGTATTTAGATAGGTTGAAGTGGAAGTAAGATTTTTTATGTGGTTCTGGCAGTTTTCTTGTGACATTATTCAAAGCAAACTTAACTTCCTTTTGACTCTCATAGAATAAAATACAGATTTGTCTGAGGCCCATCATGTGTTTTTATAACTATCAATGCTAAAGATATATACAACCATATACTTATTATCTGTTCTTTCCTAAGTCTTCATTAATATTTAAAGATCATCTCACAGTAACACTTTCTTGACATTTGTTTCAAATCAATTCTCAGTTTCTTACAGTGATGTACCATAGACTGAGAGAGCAATTTAACGTTATTGTCTTGCAGAGATGATTTTCACTAGGTTCAGATTGGAAATAAAATAGATTTAAGAAGTATCTTGAACAGACAATAGTAGATCGTGTTAATTGGACATGATGAAGCTATTATATGTGATGGAAAAACTAATCAAGATTTATTAACCTCAGGTAACAAACCAGTTTGAGAAGGCTCTGGAGAAGTAGGATAATCTGATTTTATCATCTCTTGGACAGGAAGACTATCATTCAGAACAAATATCCTGCTCACAGTTCTCATTTGTGTTTCACATTACATATGTTGCAGGTTTGTAGAAGTTCTGTAATATGTCAAACTCTACTCCTTCATCTGGACAATGTAATTCTCAAATAAACAAACATCCAATGAACAGTTTTAATCTGTCATTAGAGAACAAGCTCATTAGGCTATTCATATTTATCAAGCTTCTCATATCCTCTTGTCATTGTTAATGAAGTATAACATTGCAGTCGCTCACGCATACAGGATTAGTGAAAAGCCATTTATAAAAACTATTCCAGAGACAATAAAGAGACTGCCCCTCTCCAAGCCATTTTTCAAAAGGTACCCCTGACTTCAGCCGATGAATTCCTGCTCCTTCAATCTGAACAGAAGAATTGTTTCTTTGTAATAGTATAGCCTGCTGCTCTTGATCTTTAAATATTACAAGATTAAAAGGAAAAAAAAAAGCTACAGAACGCTGTTCTGTTCTCCAACTTTTATATTACTATATTTTAAGTGGTTTTTCCCCTCAGTTGCATTAGATAACTTCTGAAAGTATTTGACTTCAAGTAGTCTTTTGCTTTTGCTTTTGCAATATGCCTTCAAGTTCCCCTTTAAAACCACAGATATTTGAATAATTGTATAGCTCCTACAGCAGAAGATGCAGGCAAAACAGCAGTGAATGGATTGAAGGGTACTAATTTGGTATTAATTAAGTCAGTGAAGAGTTGCACAATGGTATCACAATACAGTTCTACATAATAGTCATTTTTATCTTCACGATTTCAATATCTAAAATTATTTAATTTAGTATTTTCTGTATTATCAAATCTCTTGAGTGTGCAATTACCAGAACTACTAGTTATCAATAAAAAGAAATTAACTTTGATACTTAGACAATATTTTCAGTGAGATTCTCAAGTTCTATAAATATTTTATATTTACACAAGTGGGGTGAAATAAGTTTTACAGAGCTTTACATTGTTATGGGTTGACTTTCTTAACTTAGTTTAAATCTAAGTGTGATTATTATTACTACTATGGTTTCAGTCATCCTTGCAAAGATGTACTACTCTACTGAGCAGGAAGTGTCTTCATACAGAGCGAGACTGGGCTCAATAGATACACTGAATATTCTCTATCAACTTTTCCATGAGTTGTTTGCCAACTCTTTAAAATTTTAAACTCTCTTCTGTCTTATCAGATTGACTTGCAAGCTGTGAATATGACTGCTAGGCTCCTATATAGATGTTCTTAGCAGCTCCTAGCAAAATCACTTTATGTAAATGTTTATCTTCTTGGAAATGATATGCACAAGCCACAAATAACAGTATGATTTTTATTTTTTACACAGACTCCTGTGGAGATTTTTGCATTTCTTTTTTCTGTTTGCAGTTTCCTCATAGAACTGCAAACATTCTTTATGTACTCAAGTTATGCTATGAAGAAGACAGAGTTATAGCCAAAGGATTGGCAGCTCGGAAGGCCAACTATGTTCTGGGCTGCATTAAAAGAGGAGAGGTCAGCAGGAAGAGGGAGGTGGTGGTCCCCCTCTACTCGGCTCTTGTGAGGCCTCACCTGGAGTACTGTGTCCAGGCCCGGGGCCCCCAGCACAAGAAGGACGTGGAGCTCTTGGAACAAGTGCAGAGGAGGGAGACCAAGATGATCAGAGGGCTGGAGCACCTCTCCTATGAGGAAAGGTTGAGGGAACTGGGCTTGTTTAGTTTGGAGAAGAGAAGGCTCCGGGGAGACCTCATTGTGGCCTTCCAATACTTGAAGGGAGCGTATAAACAGGAGGGGGATCGACTGTTTGTGAGGGTAGATAGCGATAGGACAAGGGGGAATGGTTTTAAGCTGAGACAGGGGAGATTTAGGTTAGATGTTAGGAGGAAGTTTTTCACACAGAGGGTGGTGACGCACTGGAACAGGTTGCCCAGGGAGGTTGTGGATGCCCCGTTCCTGGAGGCATTCAAGGCCAGACTGGACGTGGCTCTGGGCAGCCTGGTCTAGTGGTTGGTGACCCTGCACTTAGCAGGGGGGTTGAGACTCGATGATCTTTGAGGTCCTTTTCAACCCAGGCCATTCTATGACTCTATGATTCTATGACTCTATGACTGGAATTAGGAAGTAGAAAAAAGGAGATAGAGTCTCATAACAAAGTTAGTGATCTTTGAAACGTACTTATTAAAGCCCTGGACTGCACTTTAAAGCTGAGGAGTAATAGGTGTTGCAGTGCACACACACAAACACACACACATACAAATAGTTAAATAGTGTACAGAAAGAAAGGGTAGAAGTTACTGATCATCAAAAGTGAAAATTGAGTAGTCTTAAGTCCCATCAGAGCAGAGCTAACTTGCTAGTATCTATTTAAAACTATACCTTCATCTGTATGTAATCAGACCTTCATCTAAAATAGATTTTTGAGATCTAGTTCTCAGAGACTGTCAGATGGCTCAAGGTAGATCAGTACCAGTGTTTTGAACAGTAGCAGAGAAACACAAATGTCTACCTTGTATATTGCTTTCTCCAAATGTGGTACATAAGGATATTTAAATTGTGGGACTTTCTTTTTTTTTTGTTGGTTTGGTTTTTGACACTTATTGCATTAAAAAGATCTTCAGTAGCTAATAACTGTGAAAGCAAAACTCAGGGTATGGCAAGTCCAGGAAGAAAGACCAAAAAGTATGTGCAATGAGATAATTGAGAGAGAAGTGAAACTAGCAAATTAGCTTATCAAGACAAAGACAGAAAGAGCTGCCAAAAACACCCAACAAGTGAAAACAAGACATGAGGAATTAGCCAGGGATGAAAGATAAGGGGATGGTCATAAGTTTTTGATTAGAATTTTTAATAATGGATGTTATGAAAAATATTGTAATTTGTCTAAGTTTAATATTTTTTCTCTTATGAAGAACTGTTGAAAAATACAACATACAAAAAATACAGCAACATAAAGCGGAATTGATAAATTTAAGTGGTAGCTTTTCATCCCATCCTTGGGTTTTGTCTTCAATTTGAAGTTATACAAATTAGATTATAAACTTTTGAATTCTGATACTGGCTGTCCAAGATGATCCAGGGAATTGAGCACTTCTCTGACGAGAGAGAGAGATGGGTCTGTTCAGCCTGCAGAAGAGGAGGCTTGAGGGGGCTCTTATCAGCGCCTATAAATACCCAAAGAGAAGCAGAGAAGACATAGCCAGGCTCATTTCATCAGTAACCAGTGCCAGGACAAGGGGCAACAGGCAAAAAATGGAATATAGAAGGTTCCCTCTGAACATCAGGAAGCACTTCTTTACTGTGTGGGTGACAGGGCACTGGCTGCCCAGACTGGTTTTGAAGTCTCCTCCTTGGAGAACTTCCAAAGCCACCTGGGTACGGGCCTGGGCAACCTAGTCTGGGTGTCCCTGCTGGAGAAGGGGTTGAACCAGAAGACATCCAGAAGGCCCTTCCCAACTCAGCCATTCTGCAATTCTGTGATTCCGTAACCTCTGTTATTCTGAGTCTTTCTTAATATACCTCATAGTCTCATCTGTAATTTAAAATCTATGAGTTTGGATACTGTACATATATATAATTTACTTTTTGTTCAGTATTAAAATATTAAAAATAAAATTTAATAGCAACTAATTAGAGGCAAGCATACAAAGCAAATATTAAAGAGAGATGAAAGCCTAATTAATAACATCACTTTATTGTTAATGAAGTTATGAGCAATTGCTTACACAAATTTAATTACTATGCATTTCAATAAGATGAATTTACAGTTTCAAAATTATAGCTTGTCTCTCCAATATTTGAATTGCGGAGATCTCTTTCATTATGCTTTAAGCACATATATTTTATATGGAGCTGCTGAATAATAGCATTTGGATCTGGAACATAAATGTTTAGTAATTTTGTTTAAATGTGATTTAAAGAAATTACTTGAAATAATAAAGAATAAATGTGGCTATGAAACAACTGACTATTATGGTAACTAAAATGGCTCACTGATATCTGTTTATGAACCCAAATAACTATCAAATTTGCCTTGGTATTAACTAAAAATGAAAATCTACATCATAAGAACCTTTCAGTTGTTGAAGGGTTTGATTATAGCCATAATAACTGCTGTAACCACTCTGCTATACAATCTATTTCTGGCCTTAAATAAACCAAGAATTACTTGATTAAATTTTATACCTCTGAAAAATATTTGGATTAAACATGAGATTTTAAGAAAAAAAAAATTTAACATCTTTTACAAATAGAATTTGTTATGGAAAGCCTGAATTTGAACATGTATTTCACAGCAAAGAGATAAAAAAATAGCTGAAGAGGAACAGTAACACATTCATATTATCACAAGTTCAAGTATTTGATTATTGAGATTTTTTAAGCTGGAATAAATATTTGAAACATAAAAAAGAGCATGAAACCTCATCACTTTGTTACTTGGTTTCCCCACAGTCTAATGCACCGTACAGCCTGTACTATTTGTTAATTATCTCATGGCAGTATGCACCAGAAACTTGGAGACATGCACTTTCTCTGCCACAGTGTTAATACAACAGGATGGCAGCAGGTTCCCAGCAATGCTCTTCAAGAGAGAACATTACAAGGAAAAGTAGCTTCATAGCTACTATGCAGAACACAGCACAGACAATTTGTGGCTACCTTTATCCTTTTCACACTGGTTTTAGATGTAAGCATTAGTCACTTTTTAGTAAAGTCTTGTTGTTTTTGTTGTTTTGTTTTTACATTTTTAAAAAGACATTATTTCCTTGACAGAATATCTCAATGTATTTCTCTATGGCCTACGGTGCCTAGAAATAAATGTCAGTAGAATTTCTTCCAACTTTTCCTTCTAAATCAAAATTATGCAAGATTATTTCTGTCTCATAAAATGATGTAAGTCTGGAGTATAATAGCCTACATTTTCCTGCTTCGCACAGACACTAAACTCCAGCTACATTAGTTCGCATGTGTACAGTGTGCCAAGTGTTTCATTTGCTAGTGCAGTTATTCTTTCTGGGATCAGCTATATATGCATCCATCCTCTTCTACTTGTTATGGGAAGTAGGTGAACTTCCTTTTCCTGGTGTTTTCCTGTAAAGTGGTAGTATTAGAGTCTGGCAGTTGTAATGGCTCTCACATGAAACTCTGCTGTTTTCTGATCAGGCCAGGCTTCAGACTATCCCAACCCATGTCTCTGAGATTCATGAAGCTTTCAGTTATCTCTTTGGTCTCTCTAAGCCTGTAAAATGACAGAACTGTGTGCTTTATAGCTCAGACTTATCCAAACACCCATGCTCCACACTCTGTTGATATATTTAAATATTGCTACACTTTTAAAATTCTATCTTTCATTAGAAGGACAGTAGATATTTCCTTAAAAATTTCCATTACCAAAAGCTGTCTGATTGACTTGACAGCATTACCCAATAACATGTATTAAGTTGACTTCGTGACACTGTGATAATTTAATGATTCCAGTACTGAAAAAAGTTCATCTTGTTGTTTACCAGAATACGTTAGGAGTTTTATGAACTTTCTGCCGATCATTCTAAGGGGTCTTAATTGTTGATTAATTATTTTCACTGGTGGATTACAGAGATTTTGTACAACTCATTCTAAGTGTTCAGTTTTTGAAATGCAGTCAAACATATCTGCACCAGTCTACTCCAGTTATTTAGGAGATTATAATACTCAGAATGGTAAGCGTCCTTTTCTCTACACATATTTTTTATAAAAATTCATCTGTTTTCCTGTGTTCAAAATGAGCTTTCTTATATAACATCAATTCAAATGATCAACAATAGGAGCACCTATTTTTTCACACCAGAATACTGGCAAAAAAGCATGAAAATAGATAGCCTGCACTGGAGGTCACAACTTAGTATGACACTATTTGCATATGAAAGAACATAGTAAAATTGCCATGTCCATTGTAAGTTCAATTGGATACATCCCACCTGTTTGCTTCCAGTAAGCTATATTACAGAAAGGAAACACCTGTTAGGAAATGCCTCTCCCTTTTTCAGACCTTTGAGATCCCTAGTAACTGACTTATGGGAAAGGCTGTATATCTCTTACATTTATCTAATTTAGCCAGGAGTGACTTTTAAATAGATGATAGATGCATTCACTTGTTTAAAAATAGAAGGTAAAGGATCTGAAGATTTCCATGCACCTGATAACCACCTTAAATTTACAGCTTTGGAAGTCACAACTATTATATTTAAAATTAGTGAGCATATATAACGTATAGTTTCCATTTTACAGACTTTTCTTAAACTTAGACTTTCCATCTTTTTCTGCTTTCAGAAAACACTGGAGTTGTACAGGCATGGTAAGCACTTATTCCACACCCTTATAATGTAAGAGTGTAAGGTTATAATGTAAGAGAAACTTCACAGAAACATTAGGTGAGAAGAAATAATCTCAGCTGATAATTGAATTCATACATAAAAGCCAATAAACTCCTTTATTAAACAGAATAACTCACTTCAGTGCTGAAAATCGCCTGCAATTATAGTTTTTCTATCTTCTGTGCTACACAATGCTCTCTCTTATAAGAGAGATTTAATTTGGAATTACAAAAGCTTTTTGTGTAGATTAGTCAACTTCTGAGAAATTCAGCTTTTGGACAATCTTAAGAAAAGCTATGCTCAGCAAATTAGCTTCTGTGAACTTTGGTACCATCATCTATTTTCTCATCTTATTCTCTAAATATTAAGGAAGTACTCAAATGTAATAATGTACAATAGCCCAGTGACAGATTTAGGGTACCCACTCCTCACTGTCATGAACTGAAAACGTAATGCCCTTAGACACTAAAATCGGTAGCACTGTAGTGTCAGTGCAAAACTGTCCATAAGCTTCTACCTCTTTGACATGCTGCAGATGTTCAGCAGAACATTTGAGATTGAATGATTTCAGAGCCAAGAAATGTAATGCTGGACTGTATCATCATGCATGTATCCGAAATGAGGTGGCTACACTTTGGGGTAGAAACATATCCAAAGGCTAGTGATGATTACTTGATAAACACCTCAGAAAAAGCAAGAATTGGATATGTGGTGAGGAGTAATTATAATGCACTTCCAAGAGAATATAACTATTTACTGCAAAAATGTAATTAATTGTCATCATCATCATTTCTTTATGCTTTTGAGCATAGAGGCATACTTTACTCAAATGATCTCTTCTAACTAGCAAGTGTCTGAAGCTATTCTTGAAAAATATTTAGGCTGAAAAAGACGTTAAAAGCTAAAAGTAACTCACACAGCTGCTTGATACAAGACAAACTTCTGAGAAGGATGCTGTGCTGTGAAGTAACTCTAATGGATACTATGCTCATAGTCACAGGAGAGCTGCTCATAAAGGAAGCATCTCTTAAGCTAAATTCTCATTAGAGTATGGATACAAATGAGAAGACAGCTGCGATTCAAAACCATGTTACTTTTCAAGTATATTAGAATTATATTTTCTTTCCTTCATTAGCACCAGAAAATTAGAAAATGAAGCAGTCATCAAAGCATCAAGTATTTCAACTTTGAGTCATTCATATGAAAATCCACTGATTTCTCTTTCCTCAGGCATGCAATATGTGTAGTACTTAATAATGAACTAATAAAAAGTGTTTATTTAAAAATTTTTACTTTATTGTATATGATATTTCACTTTTCCAGGAATCATAGCCACTGTATTTGTCCTTACCAGGGAGACATGCAACTGCTCTAGGAAAAGGCACTAAAATACTTAGTCTCTATAAGAAATAAAAGGGCCTCATCTAAGCTACCAAGCACCACTGGCTTGCTACTGAGTGGGGACAGAAAATGGTTGCCATCAGCATGATTTTTCTTATTTTAATCTGATATTTGTAAAATTATATTAAATCTTCTTTAGGTGTCAGAAAAAGCTGTAAGCACCAGAAGCACAGCAAGCATTGAAGTGTGCCAGGTCTGCAAGCTATAATGATTTGAAGCTTTTTATTACAGACAACAACTTAGATTATAATGCTACTCATGAGTTTTGTTTGAGAAATGCTACCTGAAGTTACGACATTTTATTTCCTAACATTTGAGCACTGTTCTCTAAGACATGAAGTGACTGCACACAATGCTAACAGGTCTGTACATGTTGCTCTGCTTCTTCAGCAGCATTACCATGCATGAGTTCTGTAGGCAAACAAAACTCCATTACAGGAATAAGCAAGGAAAAATAGAGTAACTTTTCTGCAGAAACAAACAAACAAACAATCTAATGTGGAAGAAAACTGCCATTCACCAGATAGTGCCATGTTTACTGACATTTAGGAACAAGGCCACTGACTAGTGAATATATTATTTACTGGTTGTTAAACAGATTGAAAAAAAAGTTTTACCTCTCTCTAATGTTAACTGCCAAGGCGCTTGTTAGCAATAGAGGACGAGTACATTATCTGTAATTATCTCTCTGATGCTACCTTTCTGTTACCTAATGCTACTTTTCTGATCAGCTTCCTAGGTTTCATAAAATGGTAGACAACAGAAGCTTAATATGAAAAGCAGAAGCACTTGCTGAAATCTGTTCCATTGAGAAGCCTCTTACCAGAAAAAAAAGACAAATCAATGGACTTCAAAATCACAAAATATTTGATTCTTTAGCCACTGAAGTGAACTATAGCCTTCTGCTTTAAAAAACAACTGCAACTACAACAACAAAACCAACCAACCAAATAAGGAGAACACACAGATTCTCAGATGTTCTGTATTTCTGGTTTTAAATCAAAATTCATTTGAAAAGTATTCATGAAACATTTGAACAGTGCATCGAATTAGTACTGAAGGTTGATTTTATCAAATAAAATGCTTACTTCCTATTTCTTGTGCTACTGAAATGTCTTCTTTAGAACAGGAAGCAAATTTGAAGGACGTTCACTAAAAAGTATTAAAAATTGCAGAGTCATTTTTGACCAGCATGTCTTTTGTTCACATCAGATGAGCTGGTTTTGATCATTTATTAGGTTGTCAAGAAAAATGACAAGTAACATTGAACTTTCAATGGGTGAAAGTCTTATTCATTCTAAATTTCAATAGCTCATAGGGATTGGTAGAAGACATATATGAAGATACTTTTTATTTTTACAAACCCAGTAGCAACCCAAAAAGAATATAAGAATGTTCAAGGACTTCTTAAAGTTCTCATCAATGCCTTCATGTCCAATGTTATTATTTTAGAGAAGGTCATTGGTAAGATGAAAGTCATTTGACAGTAGATGTTAAAAATCAACAAAAGAAAAAGACTTTAAAATATCAGAAATAAGCTTTCAAATTATACTATTTCTTTGGCTAAGTGAATTTACCTTCAGCTCAATACATCTGGTGGTTATTTTTGAACTTTCAGGGGCTTAAAGTCCTAATGAAAATGTAGTCTGAGACAGTATGAGATATACACAGGAATCAACTTTATAAAGAAATAAAGTAGCATCCATTACATACCATACAAGAGGATGCGCGAATTCGTGTTGTATGGTCAGTCCTCAGCCCCCTGTCCTAGGACAGCTGAAAAGTTTTTGTCCAAAAACTAGCTGTGAAGCTTAATACTGAAAACCTGTGTGAGGTGTTGACCATGTGTGGGGCCAAACATCTCTGTATCTTCTTGCTCTGAAAGCAAGCATCTGATGCCTTCCCTGCCATCTCAAAAACTTAATGGAGTCAAGTAAAATTTCCATGTGGATGCAAAGCTGCAAATACTGATAAGCCATAAGAGAATGTTTTTTCTTCTGTTAGGTTTCATTCAGATTCTACTGGTACATTATGTGACTAAGTGCTTTTCATTGCTTAGTAATGCAGATATCAGTATTTCAGAACTGGAACAAAGACAAGTTTAAACATGGAAAGAACAATTAGAATTATTAACAGAATTTTAAATCAAAAACTATCAGAATAAAAATTAAACATCTGTAAAACATTGAGCAGTGCTTAAATGTAAAGCATATATATCTATCATCAACTAATTGTAAAATTTACATGATTTACCTACAGGTCAGTGATCACTCAGAATGGTATGTTTCGTTAAATTCCACTGTTCTTCTTCTGAAATACATATTCAGCTGTCATTGCTTTAAATAAAGAAGTAAAAAAGAAAACAAATGAAACTTCTGTTATTAACCTAAAACTAACTTCATACAAATAAAGAAAATATATTCTATTTTGCTCAGCTTATTTAAACTACAGTGTCACTTAAATAAAATAGCAGTGAGTCAGAACAAAGTATGTGGTAAACACTTAAAAGATTCTCTGGTTCCAAAAGGTTATCTCTTTTCTGGTTTACAGTTAAAGTTCTCAATGATGTGATATTTTGAGTAGTAATAATAATTAAAAAAGCATGACATTACTTTTGAAGTAGTAAATTTTTCTTAGGAAAATGCAGGAACAGAAATGTCATTTGTCTATCCTTTTATGAGAAAAAAAGTTTAAAACAAAGATTTTAAGGATGTAAACCAAGCAACAAGGATTAAAACACTAATCTGTCACCTTTCTGAAATGAAACAGATGGACAAGATCAGCAGTGGAAGAGCATGCTGAAATAACCTTTTGTATGTAGCACTCAGATAATGTTTTTCCTTAATCCTTTTAGACATTTATCCCTAAATTAAGTTTGTATTTTATAATTCTGCATAATTTGCTTTACAGCACGTTCTTGAGTACAAATGCTTTCAGGCAGTATGCGTGCAAAAGTGTAATAAATACCTGAAACTGAATTAGAACAAATGAATCAGAACACTTTGAGAAGGAAAGGCAATTTTCTGAGAGGATTTTAGAGAGCTATGGTGATACAAAAAGGTATTAAATTACCCATAAGAAAATACAGTGTAAGTCAAATGCACCATCAGTGAAATAAAAATGATCTGATTGTCTAGGTAAGAATGAAAAGAGAGAAAGAAGCTAAAACATCTAAATATATATCTAAAGGGAGGTGGAAGGCAAATGGATAAGTCCAGGCTCTTCTTGGTGGGGCATAGTGACAGGACAAGTAATAATAACCCAAAACTTGAACATAAGAAGTTCCACACTAACATGTGGAAGAACTTCTTTACAGAAAGGGTGAAGGAGCACTGGAACAGGTTGCCTAGAAAGGCTGTGGAGTCTCCTTCTATGGAGATATTGAAGATCCATCTGGATCCCTATCTGTGACCTACTGAAGGGTACCCACTTTAGCAGGGAGGTTTGACTCGATGATCCCTTCCAACCCCTGCGATTCTGTGATTCTATGATTCTGTGAAGTTATAATCTCAGTTTCAAAAAAGCTCCAGCTGTTTGCTCCACTTCAGTCACTTTTGACCACTCCAATGGCTTTTTGTTTTTCTAAAGGTATCCTTAGCTTGAATCTTCATCTCTCAATTAAAAAACCAAAAACAAACAAACAAAAAAAAACCTACCACAAACAAATCCAAATTCCAAACCAAGCAAAGCAAACCCAAAGCAGTTTAGTTCCATCATCATTAGACTGTTCAATTTTCAGTGACAGTATTCACTTCTGGTAAGACCAATAATTCTCAAGTAGGATGAAATATGATTTAAAAACAGACCTAGAAAGTATGTATTATAGTTCAGACTTTTATAAACATTGGAGCTTGCCTTAGGTCAAGTAGAAACGTGCTTAATCCCTGACTCCAATACTCATTTCAGCAGACAGATTTTTGACAGAATAATTTATTAAGTGAACGTTGTATCTAATGCAGCCTTATATTCAACCAACCAAAATTATATTCAACCTCCAAAAATATTACAGATGTCCCTCAAGTAGATCAGGCAAACATTGTATCACCCACTTTGCTCTCCCTTCTACACTATTCTAAATCAGATGAGCTTGTTCTTCTTCCTTAAAGCTCATATTCAGTTTATTTTATCAGTACTGTTTTTACAAGTCAGCTTACTCTTATAACCTGTTTATTATTGTTTTTGCCCAAGACAAAGTAAGTGACAAGTGATTTTACTTCATTTTGTTTGCTATATATATTTTTATATATTTATACACATTATATATATATTACATACACATACAGACACATTAAAATCAAGCGAATATAGACAGTGTCTAAAAAGTAATTTTTGTAAGTATCTTGATAACTTAAACTCAGCATAATCCATTTCTACCTGCAATTCAGAAAAGAGTGAAAGTATTGAAATGAAATACTGTAGAAAAACAATAGAGTCAGAGCTTTGCACTTGAGGAAAGTGGCTTGCCATAAGAACATTAGTTCAGACTGATGTAGGTCTTTAGTTTAGTAAAAGACACTCTAATCAAACTCAGTGTTGTTTAGAGATACTGTAAGAAGAAAGGTGATTATATGGTTCATTGAGATACATGATCAAAGCATTTCAATAGGATTTTAAAGCTAGTTAAAATCATTAAACATTAAAATCTGATTGCTTGCAGGACTAAAAAATATACAAATAGTTTAATATCCAAAGTGCATAAAATCCAGACCATAATAAGTTCTAGTGTATGCGGGTTAGGCAGTCTGACAAGATGGTGTCTGGCATGGAAATGTGCATGAAGCAAAGGTGTGTAACTGAACTCCTCTATATGGATAAGTCACACCCGCGGACATTCATTCATGCTGGCTGAACATTTAGCTAGACCAAACAGTGAATGTCAGCTCAGTGAGTCGGTGGGTGGTGCATTTCAGCAGTGATGTGAAAGACAAGCCACATTCTAGATGTCCATGCACATTTTTACAAGCATAATATGCACGCTCTTGCTCACTGGTGGCAAAAATGTATAGCTAATGATGGTGATCATGATGAAAATTAGTATTTTGTAGCTGAGAATTTGCTCTATCTAATCATGTTTTTGTGTTTTTTGCATAGTTGTAGTTTCCATGTAAATAATGAGAAGGCATTATTTTTGGAACGTCCTACATATGTAAGGAATTCTGCCACCAATCACAACTATTTAGGACAAAAAGATTTCATAAATTACCCTCAAACTTTCACACCTATCAAACCCATCGTGAGATCTACTAACAAATGTTCAGAATACTTACCCAACCCTCCTTTTTCTGTTTCATCTACATCACCAAAAGTAAATAAAGGATAGGTTTGTTAACTCCAGAAGAGTTTGGAACTCATGGGAATATATAATTACCTTTATGGTTGGACTTGTTGAGCAAGTCTGACTGCAACCTAATCATTGGAAAATTTTCCCATCTTATTTAATGGCTTCAGTATCAGGCACAAGTTGCTGATAAGAAATTGTTATTCTATCTTTGAGAAGAGTCATCACTTTTGTAATTGACAAAGAGTTGGGGGTTCTTTGAACATGTTGCCTAACATTGTCCTCTAAATTTTTCATCAAGCATTAGCTGTCCCAGCTGAAAAAACAACCAGGTTAAGTGTGTGTGCATCTATAAATATAGATATATTTATATATATATAGATATTTATTCTGATATAAAATATCAGAATAAATAAAAGATGTCAGTATATTCCTTTCAGCTCTAATAGGACTCTGAGCTTTTATTTAATTTAATTAATACTTTACAATCAGAATTTGTAAAGACAATGATACCATTTTTTTTATATTTTGAACTTCTCCACTCTGAACTGTCATTGACTATATTTGCATCAGCATTAGTGAAAGAAGCTTTTGTGAGGCGTAATATTTCTGCTGAAGAGCTGATGCTGAATTATCTCATCTGGCGACTTAATGTTGTTCTATGTCATAAATATTACACTTAAACAAAAACAACAACAACCAAAAAAAAGCAAACTACTTTCAGATACTGCATTAAAAAGCAGCTGCTTGTATTGCTTAGAGTATTTACTACATAAATATCTTTTCCACGACAGTACAAAAACATCTTCGTAACAATTTAAAGCAGAAAAATTCTTCTGTTGCAAAACTCGGATGGAACTCCATAAAACAATTCAAGATAGAAACATAATCACATGGTGTTTCCACGTGGTCTTTGATACTGTAACAACATGAAGAATACAGATTTTTACCTGATTGTGGAAACTGGTCTTTGAAAAGTTATTGTCCAAGGGAATTAATAAACATTCACTCTAATACTGGTTTCAGTCAGAGAAGCCCTATCTACGATTTTTTTCTAAGTCTATATATTAAATAAAGTGTTTGAAAATTTAAAAAGAAAAAAAAAAGAAAAAGAAAAAAAGAACATTCCTAAACCTAAAGAATAAGATTAGCCTGGTTACCTTCATAGTGGTCCACATCAGTACTGTCCTGTAGTCTTCTCTTGTTCAGATGGAAGCCATGTGAATCAAAGCTATCTATAAGAATCTATTCAGGAAACCCCAACAGTTACCTCATTCAAACCTCAAAATGAAGCAACCTTTCTATTTCCAGAAGTTTGCTTTTTCTGTTTTCTTATTTCAACTTTAGGTTTTTTGACAAGTCTTTTCTCTTCCTTTGTCTGCTGTTCAAAGGAGAGCTTAAAAAATAAAAAAAGCATTGCCTAGCTTTAAAACTGTATTGGAAAAACAGCCCCATAAAGCCTCTGATGACAAACAGTATTTCATCATCTTTCACCACATCACAGAGTGACCAGGGAAACTTGCAGTTTCATGCATGCTAAAGCACTTACTGAAATTAAAACATTCTCCAAGAGATATGCCTTAGAGAATGAAATGTGGGAAAAGATCTAAGACACGTTACCAGATATAATGGGAAAGGATACAGTTAGGTAAGTGTCTTCAAAAAGTTTCCATAGCTGTCTGAGGCAGTCCAGAAAAGATTACAGAGCATAATAAATTTGGAACTCTTTATTCTACTTCTTAGAAGAGGAACTGTTGGTTGACTGATGCTTACTACAAATCTGTGTATGTGAGCTAGAATTGTTCACAGCAATAAAGTCACTTGCCACATAGATGCATTCACTGACATATTAACTACTCTTGAAGAATGAGATGGCTGTAACTGCTCTGCACATATTTCATTAATAAAATGACTCAAAATTAAAAATATAACGCAACTTGCTTAAAAATATATATTTATTTATTTACTTCATAGCAAGAGAAACATATTAAAAGGAACAACAGTGTTTCCCTTCTTAAATCTGTGATACATTTCATGTAATGATAACATGCTCACACATGAGGTATGCTGTTTTGAATTATTTGGGAAAAAAATCACCGTTTACCTTATGATCTAAGATCCTTATCTAACCTTTGCTAAAATAAACTGGAGCTTACTAAATAAAATATTATACCCAAGTTGAACAGTAATGTGCCAATGATATCTGTCTCCACTATTTTAATAATCTAGGAATTTTAAAAATAAAAATATTTTAAAGCATCCAATTCAAAACTGTCTTCTGTATAAAAAAAAAAAGTCAGTCATCATTAATGTGCTTTATTTGAAACAAGGTCTTTGTTTTGGGATTACTGATTCAGTATGTTCTGGGTGTATCATGAGTTAAAAGTTACAAGCTATTGTATATAATAGTTTCCATATTTTAGATTAACACGACTTTATTCTGTGAAGTGTTAAAAGTTCAGCCTCAAAAATCTCAAATGAATCAGATCTGTATTAGGCAGCAGGTTGGTAACCATAGAAACATTATGTATAATTACACAATAACATATTGTATATTTCAAAAATTGTTTTGGATAATAATACTTATCATTTCTTTTTTTTTTCTTTTTAAGTTAATTTAATTATTTTTATTTAATAGTGCTATGTACTTCTTCCCTAAAAAACTGCTGTAGTGCTGTTTTGTTAGTTGTTGTTGTTTTGGTGGTGGTTGCTTGTTTATTTAAGGACCTTATTTTATCTGTGTGAGATTAATCGAACTTAAATAATAATGAAATATTTGCTCAAGCAAAACCAAATTGCTTTTGGTGGAAAATTTTCTATAGCATATGTCTTAAAAGAAGAACTCTGAACCTCATCATGCAACTGTGTTGATAAGATCTAACTTACGTATTTAGCTTCCTTTATTAAATATTTGAATATTGCATATGGGGAATTTTTAAATAGAATGATAGAATCATAGAATGTCTTGGCTTGGAAGGGACCTTAAAGATCATCTAGTTCCATCCCCCTCACCCCCTGCCTCACCATGGGCATGGACACCTTGCCCTAGATCAGACTGCTCATCCAACCTGGTCTTGAATGCCTCCAGGAATAGGATACCCATAACTCCTCTGGGCAGCCTGTTCTACTGCCTCACCACACTCATGGTGAAAAATGTCTTCCTATCCTCTTTAGTTTCAAACCATTACAGCTTGTTTCTACACTGAAACATCCATCCTCATGTTTCTTGTAGGTCCAGGTAAGGTTACATGAAACACTTATTCAAGCTAAAACCTCCTGGTAGATTAGTTAAGAAAGTTTGAGCTACTCAGAGAAATATTATTCAGAGCAGACCTTATCAAGACTGAATCTTTTACTTAACACCAGTTTTTCTCTGCTGATGAATACACTGAGCATTTTTAGCTCATACACAAGTGATTAAGAAAATTAATGTCATGTTTATGATCTGATAGCTCAGAAGTAATGTAAGAAACTAGCATGAGTAATGAAAGGGCATGCAGTAATAATCTAATGATAACATTTATTGCCTATATCAGGATCCCAAGGACTGAAAATTTCAAAAGCCACTTTGCTGACAGATTTGCCCTAGCCTGTTCTTTTGCTGCCCTGGTGGAAGCTGCATGTTAATGGGAGTTTGGTTAACCGAGAGAGATCCATGAGCAGATGTATGAAGAGACTTTGGCACTGAAACAGATAATGCCAGAATACTTCATTTTTTACCAGTAAAGATTTCATCATAGGAAAATTTATAGCGCTGAGTTAGCACAGTACTGTTAAGAGCACAAATATCCCTGTATAATCACTCATAGGAATTATTTCCTTGGAAATGTATTCACTATCTGCGAACACACATATCAGTCCATCTTTTCTCCTATTTGATCCAGAAGAAAGCATTCAAGTCTGAACTGAAGACTCTGTCATGGTCATATCTCAACAGATTAGTGAAATTTTTTTTGAAGCTTTAAACAGTCACAAATACACAACAGACCTATGGCTGCTGAAAATACATCAGTTTTGCTAAGCAAACAATTGAGGCAAAAGTCCTGTCTCTACAGTGGACTACTGAGGCATATAAAAATTTTAATAGCATTATCCAATTTTATATTATTGTTTACTATTGTAAAACATGGAGCCTTTTGGACTATCATCTTCATTTTACTAAGTGAAACCATTAAAGTGTAGGAAAGAAAATGGAAGAGTGTCATTGATTAAATCATAGAATCATAGAATCATAGAATCATAGAATCATAGAATGGCCTGGGTTGAAAAGGACCTCAAAGATCATCGAGTCTCAAACCCCTGCCAAGTGCAGGGTCGCCAACCACTAGACCAGGCTGCCCAGAGCCACGTCCAGTCTGGCCTTGAATGCCTCCAGGAACGGGGCATCCACAACCTCCCTGGGCAACCTGTTCCAGTGTGTCACCACCCTCTGTGTGAAAAACTTCCTCCTAATATCTAACCTAAACCTCCCCTGTCTCAGCTTAAAACCATTCCCCCTTGTCCTATCGCTATCTACCCTCACAAACAGTCGATCCCCCTCCTGTTTATACGCTCCCTTCAAGTATTGGAAGGCCACAATGAGGTCTCCCCGGAGCCTTCTCTTCTCCAAACTAAACAAGCCCAGTTCCCTCAACCTTTCCTCATAGGAGAGGTGCTCCAGCCCTCTGATCATCTTGGTCTCCCTCCTCTGCACTTCCAAGAGCTCCACGTCCTTCTTGTGCTGGGGGCCACAGGCCTGGACACAGTACTCCAGGTGAGGCCTCACAAGAGCCGAGTAGAGGGGGACCACCACCTCCCTCTTCCTGCTGACCACTCCTCTTTTAATGCAGCCCAGAACATAGTTGGCCCTCCGGGCTGCTAGCGCACACTGCTGGCTCATGTCCAGCTTCTCGTCCACCAGGACCCCCAAGTCCCTCTCCACAGGGCTGCTTTCAAGTACTTCTTCCCCCAGGTTGTATAAATACCTGGGATTGTCTTCTCTGAAAATAAATTCACAAATATGCTTACTGTGTAGGCCTATTTATGAAATTAAGACAAAAATGATGAAGAAATGAGGAACAAAAGAAAATAAAATTCCAAAAGTAAAATATGAAAACTACAAGTCACTTTACTATAAGGAAGGACATAGCAAATATTTATCTTTTCTGGAAGATATTTTTAGCCATTTTCTATTTTAAACTTTATTTTTTTTTTCCACCACGAGATTTTAGTTTTGGAGGAAAAAAAAATGAAAAATTTGAATATTTTTACAGAGTTGCACTTTCTGCAATTATGGTGAACATTTTTATAAGCATAATTATAAAAACAGATCCATAAGTGAGAAAATGAAAATTCAGAACTGGAAGCCAAAAGAAGTAACCTTCATTAGGAGATTTAATTATAAAAGCAGAACTGTTAAGATAATTCCAGCACCTATAAAGTTTCTTAGTTTTTCATCAACAAAACTAATTTAATCATTCCTACTGAGAAAAATAAGCAAAATTTGTTATACTGTTGTTATCCACAAAATTAGAATAGTTTAAGCACTTTTCTACATAGTAAGACAAATAAAACAAGATATTTACAGGAAAGTAGGTTTTCATTAATCATTCCTTAATAATACTATTTTCTGGATTTTTGGATCCCTCTCTCACTCTCTTTCCCCCATGAAGACTAGTTCTTGTCTATTCTACCAGGATTCTAATGGACCCTGGCTTCTGCTGCGAAGCTCAGGTGAATGCAAGCCTTGAAGTAGCTCAATTTTTACTGTCCACGTCCTTTGCTGGTTCTGTGTTGGTATATGAGTATACATATTTTAATGTAATTGCATATTTTTTTGTAACGTGGACCCAAGTTCATTCTGCAGAATAATTATGTCTTAAGGAGAGGAATTAAGATTCAATCAGGATTTCTAAACATTTATAGTTTAATGTGTGTTCAAGGGAAAACACCCCTTCTATATGAATTTTCTTCTGGTTTAGAGCATCGTAATGGCTTCAATGAACAGTCAGTTAAAAAATCACAGAATCATGGAATCACAGAATGATAGAATGGCTTGGGTTGGAAGGGACCTTACATATCATCTAGTACCATCTAGTACCTCCCACCCCCTGCAGGATTGCCGCCCATTAGATCATACTGCCCAGGGCCCCATCCAACTTGGCTTTGAATGCCTGCAGGGATAGAGCATCCACAACATCTGAGGCAAACTGTTCCAGTGCCTCACTGTTCTCTGAGTAAAAAATTTCCTCCTAATATCTAATCTAAATCTCCCCTTTTTATTTTAAAATTGTTCTCCTTTGTCTTATCACTATCAGATTGTGTAAAAAGTCAGTCTCAGTCAGTCTCCTTCCAGTTTATAAGCTCTGTTTAAGTACTGGAAGGCCTCCATGAGCTCTACCTGCTGCTTTCTCTCTCCTAAACAAGCCCAGGTTCCTCAGCCTTTCTTCATACGAGAGATGCTCCAGCCCTCTGATCATTCTCGTGGCCCTCCTTTGGATCTGCTTTGACAGCTCCACATCTTTCTTGTGCAGGGTGCCCTGGGCCTGGATGCAGTACTCCAGGTGGGACCTCATGAGGGCAGAGTAGAGGGAGACAATCATCTCTCTCGTCCTGTTGGCCACCCTTCTTTTGATTCAGACAAGGATATGGTTGGCCTACTGGACTGAAAGTGCATGCTGTTGGCTTGTGTGAAGCTTTTCATCCACCATAACTCCCAAATCCCTCTCTCAAGGGCTGCTCTCAATGAGTTCTTCTCCCAGTCTGTACACATACCTGTGACTGCCCTGACCCTTGCACTTGGTCTTGTCTAACTTCATTAGATTCATGTGGGCCTACTTTTCAAACTTGTCCAGGTCCCTCTGGATAGCATCTCTTCCTTCTATCTTATCAACTGCACCATTCAGCTTAGTGTCATCAGCAAATTGTTAAGTAATGCAAGGCTTACTTGAGTTTCCCAAAAAACTGCACAGATTAGGTAGATAGAATTGTGGGAGGGCCAACTTGTGTAGGATAACTGTTTTGTAGAAGTCTCCTATTAAAATTGATCTTTTTTCCTCTTTTGTATGGACCTTGAGTGTTGTTTCACCTTAATCTGACTGGGGGAATTTGCAAATCTGATCATCCCTTCCTCCCTTCACGGGCAGGACATGACACACCTTGCACTTAATCTTGTTGAAACTCATTTGATTTAGGTGGGCTCATTTCTCAAGCTTACCCAGGTCCCTTTCGATTACATCCCTTCATTCGGTGACATCAACTGTACCACTCAGCTTAGTGTCATCAGCAAACTTGCTGAGGATGCACTCAATCCCACTATCCAGCTCACTGATAAAGATGATCCAGCTCAAAGATACAGACAGACACCTGGAAGACACCACTTGTCACCAGACTCCACCTGAATATAACACTGAACACAATCCTCTGGATGAGAACATTCAATCAATTCCTTATCCACTGAATAGTCCAGATTTCCAATCAGTATCTTTCGAACTTAGAGATAAGGATGTGATATGGGATCATGTCAAAGGCCTTGCAGAAGTCCTTGTAGATAGATGACATCAGTTGCTTGTCCTTTGTCTACTGATGTCATCATTCCAACATACAAGGCCATCAGACTGCTTAGGTAAAATCTGCCCTTGGTGGAGCTGTGCTATCTGTCTTGGATCACCTCCTTGTTTTGCATGTGCATTAACATAGTTTCCAGGAGGATCTGTTGGTGTTGAAGACAAATGAAAGAAAATCTTTTTTTTTATATATAAAAAATAACCTTAATTATAAACTAGCTATTCAAAAAAAAACAAAACAAAAACCAACCACAAACATGGTTTTTGTTCCATTTGTGTATATGACAGAATAATAACGGAACCTGACAAACTCCAGTTGTAATTTTTACATGGCAATGAAATAAGGAAATGATTGCTAAGTAAAAATTAATATAGATTCAATGTTACAAATCAATTACATGATTTATTGTATTTATGTGGTATGCAAGACTTTAATTATAACCTGGAAATTTTCAAGTTTACATTCTATACATTACAGCAAAGAAATAAATGTGCAGATGTTGTTTCCAGGAATCACAAGTCACTACTGGTACTTTATAGAAAACTGGTGAACAGGCCTCGGGAAGAATCTTAAGTCTTACTTCTCTAGCCCTCCTAATTACATTTACAGTATATCTCCCCGATAAATTAACAATTATTAGTAATGTCATCATTTAATTTTAATTTGGCAAATTAGTGTCGGTGTAGAATTGACCTGAGCTGGTTATATTATGTATTTTATCATAGAAAGAATTTACAGTACAGTTTTCTTAACTTGTTTAAGTTACCACACTGTTATATCTGCGTGGTGAAAATAAAGTATGAAAAAGGAATGGTTAATTAAAAGTAACAGCTTTTTTGTTGTTGTTTAAATGGACAAATTAACAGCTGTCCATAACAGCTGCCAGCCTTCTAATTGTTGGACAGATGTATTATCCGTTTAATTTTAAGTTTGCAAAGACCAGCTGCTTCCCATGGTTGCTCTAACCAGTTTCTCCCTGTTCAGCATTCTGTGATTTGCTTTGAACTAAGGCTTTTGTTCTGAATATTCCATTATTTGTATTTACAAAAGTGTCAGGCAAAGGAACAGATATTAGGACTAGAACTGGAATTTGACCACACACCACTTCTTTGAAATATTTTCCTCTTTGACTCAAATATAAAAATATTACAATTGGCACTGTCTTTATGTCTGTATAATGTTTGCATATAGCTTTTCAGAGAGGAATTAAAGCTACAAAAAACACCATTTCTTGTAAAATCTTGTTCAAATTTACAAATTAATTTGCTTTAGAAATTAAAGAAACGTTACATTCATTGTGAAGAAAATTTGAGTACATCTATTTTGTCCCTTGAAGTCTGGACTACCTGGAATTATACTGGAAAACTGGAAAAGAAAACAAACTACAGTGCTGAATTCTAAAATTTTCTGGGCCAAATCTTGATCTTACAAAGTGCTGAGAATGCTGTTACTGATCCAACCAAACAATTAGGCCCAGAAATTACAACAACTGTTTAGCCTCAAGAGTGAGGGAGATGTGTCATTGGATTCAACTGGACAGTTCCAATGTTTGAGTCCAAAAGTACTTGCCCTGCTGGAATGAGTCCAGAGCCCATAGTGTATTGCTAGATAGACACTTAAATGAGCCACAGATTGATAATGTCCTCAGTTTTAGGGCTGTAAAACTCATTTTTTAACATAGGTTGAAGCAATAACAGATGACAGAGAAGTGAAGTCTGTATATTTCATATATGACGAGACACAAGGAGGAACAAGTTTCCCAAAGCCTGTTGCCAGAGATCTAGTATAGAGGTAGTTAAACCTGAAAATGTCAGACCACACCCTTCCCTGTGAGAACAGCACATCCAAACAAAGTTATTGTAGCAGCGCTGAAAGAAGAATTAAGCACAGTCTTTTGCTTGCAAAGCAAAAGAAAAGACAACTATCTATTTCTTATGAATCTATGTCTTTTTTTTTTCAGTTACTCATTTTCTCCAAGAAATATACATCATGCATATCGTCAACAGTTGATGGTATTTCATCTGTTCAGGGAATAATTAAAATAGCTCAGAATTTAAATGTCAAATGGTCATCTCAGTGATGAAATATACCTGATTCAGAATGTAAGAGTTGAAAAGAGGTGTATTTGCACGCTAAAATAATGGAGGAATCTGCTTACTTAATTCCTTCCAAGAAAAAAATATAAATGACAACTTTTCCCCAAGCTCCTATTCGTTCTAATATCTTCATGTATATACTCAATTGTTAAAGCTTCACATGGATTGTAGTGCATACACCTAACTTGTATGTCTGTGACCTTGACATTTCAAATTTCCTTTTAACTCCTAAAGGTGACAACCTATGTCTCTCATACCTCATATGGTCTTGTTAGCTTGGAGGGATGAGGTATATTATGATTTTACTCAATTATCTATGTGGTTCTCAGGATCTCATGAACTATCTTGTTAAAGCATATCCAGGGTCCATCTAGCCAAATTTTTGTTGTTGACTGTGACAGTATTTGTCTGAATAGATAGCAAATTCTTAGCAGCAATTGTGGAAAAAAAATCTAGCCTGCTCCATGACAACTTTATGCTGACCTATAAAAATTAGAAACAACTTTAAGTCCTAAACCCCATATTTTACTATTTTTCAAACAAAATAAAAAACTTTCTGCTTCCAATTCTCTTTCTACATTGCACTGCTCTGACTTATAATAATGTCCTCGTTGCACATCTAAACGCCTGTTGCTTGTTGCTTTTTGATCTCAGAGAATATCCTTGTGATGGCTAACAGAGGAATTTATCTTATTGCTTTGAATATAACTTCAGTATCCTTTTGTCAGGAACATCTTTATGCACAGTAAAATCTCCTGATTAACTGTTCCATTATGTCTTATAGTTCTTTCAACACCTCTTTGGGTAGTTCTTAGGAATTGTATTTTTTCACATCTCTTAATGCATTTTCTACTCTCCTAATTACTCTCAAGATCTTTTCTTTAGTTCTCTTTATAAATTTTCCTTGAGATGGATTGAGCATTTGTGCACAAATTGCTCCATATAATGTAACATTTCAGATAATCCTTCATACTTTGTAAAAACTAACTAGAAAGTATTTTAGCTTCTTTCATAAAAATTCATAAGGTCAAATAAAACAAATAGAAACACTCCTGTTGAAATCATTGATATAAAGACAAAATTTTAAAGGCACCCTAGTGTCAGGATTAAACTATTTCTACATGCTTTGACAACATCAAACCTTTTTCGCACCAGCTCATTTCCTGGCTAGACTATTCTAAACATTGTGATGAATTTAATCTATCTGTAGAAAATTTTTCATAGAAAACAATGGAAAGACAGCTTTCCATTTCCATTATGTGAAAAACTGTATCAATACCAAATTTAAATAAATATATATATATATTAAGATTTCCCTTTATATTTTTTGTACTTATTACGTTTTTGTATTACAAATGTTTATTATGATTTAAAGTGTCTAAGAATAGAAGTCAAGGGAAAATATTATTTAAACAAAATGGCCTTTTGACAGAAACATAGCATTAAAAAAAATCTTTGAGATACCTATTATCGAATTACAACAAAGAAGCAAACAAACAAAAAAATCCCCCTGTAATTTAATTCTAAAATAGTTAGCTAAGGTAATCTGGCTTTACTTTTTTTTCTTATCTGGTTAAGAACAGTATTTAACAGTGAAGGAAAATTCTAGGAATTTTTAACATGGCCAGATGCAGCTATACAAATGAAATAGGTCCATAAATGCTTATTAGAACTCACTGCAGTCATAACATGAAATTCTATAAATAAAAAGGGACTTTTAGGATGTAAATTTACTGTTCTTTTATGCACCACTAAATGGAGAAATGTGTGTGGTTTTAGATGAATGAAAGAGTTACAAAATTATGATACTACTAACACTTTAACTGGTAAGCAAGGACAGTGATAAGAAATGAGAAATATTTAAAAAGTGTCAAGGGGATTACAGCCATCGAATTAACTCCATTCAGTATTATTTCCATGATACAAACCATGTGATGCTACTACAAATAATCAGTCCTTTCTACCATTCAGAGTTTTTTTTCTTCTTTCTTTGCATAGAAATTGAAGAATGCCCTTCTTTGCTTGCATTTTTTTCTTTTTTCTTTTTCTTTTTTTTTGACCTTTGTCAATATTTTAGTTGAAGATAATCTATTACATGAAAATAGCTAAACACACTTTGAGTTAGGCTGTCCTGCTTTATGTATTTGACTTGCAATGTCCAACTGCATGTCCCTGCTGAACAAATTATAAGGTTTTATAAGCACCAAAGAATATTGAACCATTAGGCCAGTATTCACAGAGATGCAGAACATTAGGTTACTCTTTCAAAAAACATTACCTACCATTTGGTAGTGTCAGACAGTTGTGTGTACTTCAACTGGTAACCAGTGTTTGACTCAATTTACAAAAGTAATAAAAATTGCTCATTCAGTCCATTTCCTAGCAACTACAGTGATTCATTAGTAGATTCTCTGCTTATAAGCAGTCTGTAAGCAGTGCTTTTCCCCCAAATTGTTTGCATTATCTAGATTATCTAGATTATCTTCTCACTGTAATAGTCATTTCATGAGATACCAAGAACATGAGTCAGGTTTATTAGGTTAATCACAAGATAGGAACCTTTTATGGCTGCATATTCGAGGGCATCAAATGGATGACACATTTTATGCAACACAGAGACAACAGAGCTTAATCCAGTGCTTCTTTCCATGAATACACAAATCTTTCTTCATATAAATACAGCTAATAAAATGTCCTCTAGTGACACTCCCAGCTAAAGAATACAACCTCGTCAACTCATAGATGTTCATCAGGACACTGGTCTCCAATACATTAAAAATTCTGTGAGTCTTTGTGGTCTTAGGAAACATTGCCTCTTTCTACTGTGCTAATAAGCATTTCAGTGTGCTGTTGCACACAAATGAAAGCTTGAGGGAGTTGGGATTATTCAGCTTGGAGAAGAGAACATACCGGGTAGACCTCATTACTATCTTCCAGTACTTGAAAGGAGCTTACAAGCAGAAGAAGGACCAATTTTTTACACAGGCAGATAGTGATAGGACAAGGGGGAATGTATTTAAGTTCCTGGGCAGTCTGATCTAGTGATTGGCAACCCTGCCCACAGCAGGAGGCTTGGAACTAGATGATCTTTGAGGTCCCTTCCAACTCAAGCCATTCTATTATTCTATGATTCTATGATTCTTCTGGTCTCTTATGGATAATAAATTTTCAGTAGCTTGTGAACTGTTCTTCTGCAATCTCCTTTCTAACACAGATTTGATACAACAAAAACATTTTTATGAATATGGTTGTGACAGAATTCTGATGAGATTATTACATAGGAATAGTTAAGCCACTATTATGTGATAAGTAAACCCCAGTGTTGCCAACATGCAAGAAGAAAGTGATCAAAAGAATGTAATTCTTTTTTCTGGTATTGCAATCCAAATTAAGTAGTTAAGTTTGCTGATAGTAATAAACCAGAAGAAAAAGAAAGAAGAAAGAAGAAAGAAAAAGAAAGAAAGAAAGAAAGAAGGACAAGAAAGAAAGAAGGAAAGGAGGAAAGGAGGAAAGGAACAATTACTGGGATTACTGCTTCTTTGCTGTTTATTGATTTCAAGAGCCCACTTTCAATATCATGTATATAAACATCTTTAAGCCTTGCACACATTCTCTGACTCTAGCCTTGCCAAATCAGGCTCACACACTGAAATCAGAATTTATTAGCTCTATTTTACCAGTGGAATTTCCACAGTTACTGTGGAAAATGTTGCCTTGGAATGGAAGAAGTTAAACATCCACAAAGTAAAGTCTATGTAAGACAGCTTACCTAATCACCTTGAAATGTCACCTGAGATTTTCCAAACTTTTATTAAAATAACATATAAAAACAAGATTTTCTTGCCTACCTGCATAACCTAACCATTCTTAATGCTATATGTAAGTATTTTTCTGTTGTCCAGAGCTTTTCATTTCATTTTGATCTTTGATCTTTGTTTGATCAAGGAGATTCTTTGATCTCCTTGTTCTACATGGTTAATCCAAATTCCAATAAATGGTCCAGTGTTCAGTCTAGTTTTATTTGACTTTTACCAGAGTCAGCTGTTCCTTTTCAAAGCTTAAATGATTTTGATGGACAATTTCTTTAAAAAGCCAAGAAAGTTAAAATAAAAATCTAAATCAGTATATTTTCTTTATTCCCTGTCCCTCTTATACCCAAACACCCCTCTTATTCCATGAGAAATTAGTCTTAAAATATAAATAGATTTAAAACTTTTCAACCAAATTATTGGGTAAGAAAGGGAGTGAAAAGCTACTCTTTTACTCCAGATTTTAGAAGTGCTTATGAAAATATGTAGTCCCTTACAGAGCTGTTTTGAAAAAGAAAATGGCTTAGCCCATAGTTTCTCATTTTATTACAAGTTTATTTGTGACTGGCCAGACCATTACTGTAAGGAGAAATGAGAAAGAAAAAAAAAAAAAAAGAAAAGCAGCTACTTCCTAATCCACAAGGTTTCTGGCACGAGACCATATTGGTCAGAAACCACTCAAATAGGAAATAACATCAAAATATAGGTCTGTAGGTCTCATTTAAATACCACTGCTGGGAGAGGGCCAGCTGCTGCGGGAAGTGGGCCTCCCTTCCTGCAGCCCCTTGTGCTCTAGAAAGAGCACCAGCATATAACAGTCCTCTTTTTAGTGTTGCAAGAGGGGGAAGCTGATGAATCAGAGACTCAGTGGGAGTCAGGCAGCTGAAAAAGTCTGCCATATTCTTCATACCTAGGCCTGGAAAAAATATGATGCCACTGCAAGAGACCGGGGGTTCTAAACAAGATATTTTCTTCCTTTCCTGAACTCCGTATCAGGCACATATGCCTTGCTCTTGCCCTTACTAAGATCAGCTAATAAAAATTCATCTTAAGTGTCAGAGGATTGTTTTTTTTGTCAACAAATTATATTGCTCATGAATAACTAACAATGCCAAGACAGTCATGCTAATTATGAACACTGAAAATTTCTGTTCTTATAAATTAAAAGGAAAAACAAGATTTTATTTGATGAAGATGATGGCTTTTGGAGTTATTAGGGTGTAAAGGTCTTTTTTACGCTTTGACTTCTGTTTTACAACTGTAGGAAAAATAGTTTATCAATGCTTGTTTTCCAGGCTCTAGTTCCAAGTTTTAACGATAAACAATACTGGTAGGACTACAAAGTCAGATTCGGGACTTAAAGAGAGTTTGTGAAATCCACCATCTGATCAGTTCTAGGAACATTCAAATCAAATGAAATATCACTATAAAATCTGCCTCTGTTTTGAAATGCATGAAGTGTACTTAGTAGCCTTTTACTATGTTAGCAATATTTCTTTGGATTCTTCATCAGGAAACAATTTGTATGCTCAGGAAATTATGAAAAATATCTCAGAATGTCAGGAAAGGGAATTGCAAGATCTGTTTTGATATGCTGTTTGGAAATACATAGTGTTGTTCTTCATTTTGTTTTTGTCAGATCTAGTTTTAAACATGGTAACTGAACAGTAACTACATAGAGCCAAGCTGTTCTACAGTTTAGTCAATATCATTGTCAGGATGTCTTCTTTTAAGTATATCCAGTTTTCTTTTCTCTTTCTCAAGGGAGCTGAGCTATTGCTCAATACACTATTTCAGTACTTTTTCTGTTCTAGAACTACTTCCCTAAACAGTTCCTATGTCTAGATACTTGCAATCTTCAAATATTCATGGAATTATTTTATATACTATCTGGTGAGTTTGAGTGGGTGTTCATATTTCAGGCTTCCTGTGGGGAGAAAAAGTGAACAATTCAAATTCAAGGTCTGTTCCACAGTTCTGAGATCAAGCACAAGAAAGGAATCTTATCTGAAATAGTTTAACACTTCAAAACAGGGTCTTCTGGGAAGGACTGTGCTTGCTGCTCTTTGCTGGACTCCAGACTATGCTCAGGCATGGCATAGGAGAGGACTTGAGGACCTAGGCCAAGCAAAGCCACGTGCTGTGCAGTAAAACAACTTCATGCTGTTTGCAACAAAACTTTTCAATCTGTTCTGAAATTGAAAAAGTTAGACTGAAACACACTTCAGATGAGAGAAAGGACACTCTGGGTGATCAGAAAGCTTGTGTTTAATAACCTGGTCAATTACACTTTCTTTCTGTGAGACTACCAATCACTTGATCTGTATGTGTTTCATTTCCACACCTGCAAAGTTGTGCTTTCTATTCTTCCCAGGAGTACCATTAAAGATTATAAGGCTTTCTGCCCTTCTGGCGACTGCAACTCTGTCATAGTGCACAAATAAATAGAGAATGATTGTTCTGAGCTCTGATTGTTAGAACAAATTTAGTTTATAACTGTCTTGACTATTTTGGATTTCAATAGGTATTACCATAGAAACCTTTTTAATAACTTCCAAAGATCAAATAATACACTAGAATTAGGCTAAGTCTGCAGTTAGGCACTGTACATAATATGCTACAATCTGGGTCCCCATAGAGACTACAAGGAATGCATATTCTAAATAGGAGCTTAATCAACAGATCAAAGCACCATACCTGCCTGTGATAGATTATTTTTCCCTTGATTACAAAATGCCTTTATTATCTGCAACATTTCTTTAAAAGGAGATTATATGTTATAAACTACATTATGTTAGTGAAGACAATAATGCATACAGAAATACTTGGAACAGAAACTCTATCCCATCTCTGGAAAATATTTATTATACTTCAGGATTAAAGAGAAGGTTCTGATTTTTCTACACCTTTATATCTCACTGAGTACCAAATTGTAAGAATATGATCTTTCTGATAAGGTGTTTAAAAGTTTACTCATGGACAAAAAAAATAAATTTTTCAATTTCAGTTCAGCTTCCTTTCAACTCAAGCAGGCTTTCTAGATAATTGTATTCTTTTTAATACTCATTATCTTTCATTTGGATTTAATATATAAGATCAAGAGTTATTAGTAGAGATAGGAAATATTTTGGAAACAATTACTTTCGTGATTACATACCATGAGAAAAAGAAAAGAAAAATCCCATTTTCTTTCAGTGTATCATGAGAAAACAAGACAGGCTTTTTTTTCTGATGTAACATGCTTGTTGCACTTTCAGCCTTATGTATGCAAATGTCACTATAGCATTTGTATACCAAACAGAGAAAACACGCTCTGATGATAGATTAAATCAAATTAAAGAGAAGCAGTTTTTAAGGCTTCCTTACTCTCCATTCAGATAATTGTGTATATAGAATACTACATACTTCTACACTTTCCCCCCCTCTTTCTTTGATTTTGTCAAAACCAGTTTCATGTCTCCTTTCTAGTCATTAAGATGTTTTTATATTGGAAAAGTTATGTTTGTCTCCCACAGATTCAGTTTAATGAGTAACACAAATGAAATCTTAAAAATAATGCATGTAATTTTGCCAGTCCACATGACTTATTCCATATTCAGCATCACGTGAAAAATGAGAAAAAGTTTAACCCATGTGTTGTACCAATGCAACATATGTGCAGACACTGTTTTGTTCAAAATGATAAATTCTTAGATTTCAATTATCAAGTGTAATTATATCACTGCAAGTTGTACAGTTACACTCAATACAAAGAAAATTATTTTTCTTTGTAAGCATGCATATTATCTCTTTCCTTAAAAAAGACTGAATAAATTGTCTTGGTAAACCTTATTTTTAATTTTATTTCATATGTTTCACACTATCTAAAATCAATGTAAAGATAAATGTAAGGGTTTATCTCATCAGTCCCTCTGCTATGCCAAAAACTCTATATATTTTTGTACTATTTCACTGTCACAGAATACCTAAGACTGGAAGAAACCCGTGGAAGTAAACTGGTTCACCTCTCCTGCCCAAGTAGGTATACTCAAATCCAGCAGCCGAGGACTATGTCCAGGCAGATTTTGAAGTTCATCTCCAAAGGAGACCTCACAACCTCTCTGGGAAACTTCTGCCAGTGCTCCATCATTCACACAGTAAAGCAGTGCCTCCTGATTTCAATCAAGGTAGTCTGTAAGGAGGTATTACAAGGGAAGATAATATTGCAAGGTATGTTACTTTCATTTGAAATGTCAGTAGACTATTTTCATGTTTGAACACACATAGAGATCAGAATTTGACAGGTAGAAAGGAAACTCAGAACTCAGAATCTGAAGTTGTGGGTTGTATAAACACAGAATTGTATTTAAATAACTACAATGACATATTTGAATGTTAGCAGTTATATATATACATATGTGTGTGTGTGTATAAATAGATAAAAACTATTTCTGAGGACAGCCCAGCTGGTGAGGAGACAAATTCCATTGTGCATCTGACCAAAGTTCTGCCACATCACTGTATCTAAATGCCACACATTACTCAAAAGGTAAACTTTGAGTCTTGAGCCCATAATTAAGAGGACTGTCAACAGCAGTGCCAGCTGGAGAATGCTGTCATCAGAGGGGTCACTTTTACTGGCTAATTCCTATAAATTAGGGCAACTTCTGTTTTCTTAAATTTGTGCTGAGTTTACTGTTTCAAGCTATAATTATGAAACCATATTTTTTTATGAACTTGATCAAGATTTTCATGAAAATACAAGCTTGACAAGCCATAACAATGCAAAAATTTCCTAAGCTAGTGCACCACCCACTAAGAATATTGCTCTGTATCTGAATCAGACATGAGTCAAGTTATAAATTATTTAGAAGGGAATAAGATGGCATAAGAGAAAGCAAAGCTCATTCTTTTCAGTAACTAGAAATTCAAAAGTAATATTTTAGATCACTGCCTTTTACATTTCACTCTGTTGCAGTCACAAGGACTAGAAGATGTGGGTGACAAAGTGTTATTTTCGTTTATTTCCTATTATCGGCCTTTGATTAACCAACACAGTTTCCATAATCAGTCAACAATGACCTTAAGGTTTTTCTGCCTCGCCCACAGACCCAGGCAGGTGTAGACAAGAATGTGCGTTCTTACACTTCAAAATGCTTCAGAAGATGGTATTGGGCAATTACTGATACTCTGGTCTGCAGCAGTCCAATCAGCTCCTAATTTGCCACTCATCATGCTGTGACTTCTAGGTGGCTGAACTCAGGACATGAAGACATATTGCTGTTTATTCATTGATTCAGCTCTAATATTACAGTCTTTTCACTTTCATAAATGCTTTACTTGAAAATGAGTTTGATCCAGCAGAATTCCTGATAGGAAACAGGAAATGAAAAATTTGATGTGCATTCATAGTATACTTTTTCTTTTTCTTCTTCTTCTTCTTCTATTCCTTCACTTCTTTTCTTTGTAGTGGTAGTGCTAAGTCTCTCAAACAAATTCCCTGTCCTCTGGAAGTGATAAAAAGTATGCACTGAAGCTGTTCTATCAGGAGGTGTTGCAGTATGATCTGAATTATATCTCATTGTTCCTCACAGATATTAACTATATATTTAAACAAATCATTTTGATAGATGTTGCTTGATACAACCCTTTACTATTTTCTCAGTTCTTTCTGTCCTCAATCTATACAAGAGAGCTGTTGATATGGATAGTGGATGTATTATATTCTCTTTTCTTCCCTTGGAAATCAGCTTTCTTTCATTTTAGAGATATTTAGCATTAGAGTTTTGCAGAATCATTAGGAAGGATGAGTACTGGATAGGAAATTAATTCACAGGTAATTAACAGTCTTGAAAACGAAGAGAAATAGGATGAACATCAATGTCATATGGCGAGTCATTTAAGAATAGACTAATAAGACTTTAAGACTAGATTCGTCTTTAGCTGAAAAAGGAAAAGAAATGAAAATTCTTAGGTGGGTAGAGAGTAGGAGTGGAATTGTACACTGTAAAAATCAGGGAGGCAACTTGATTGTGACTTACATTCGTGCTTCAGGAAATGTGAATGCAAAATGGAACCAGAACAGGAAATTCACAGAAGTAGTCACAGCAAAGGAGGATATATTTATAAGGGGCAACAAAGGCACCTTGTTTTAGTAGGCTTTTCAACACTGTAAGGAATAGAAGACAGAATATATATATATATATATCAAATATTAAGTATACAATAAATATATGCATTTAAATATATATGTATGTTCTTGGTATAAATAAGAAAGACATACCGAAAAGATGGAGAGAGTAAAAGTTAACCTTACTAAAGTATAATTCTGTGAGAAAAAAATAACAGTAACATGTGTAGTTGAAAAATTATTGAAAGAAGAATGAGATTTTGTAACAGTTTTCCTAGAATGTTCTCTAGTAGAATGGGAAGGAGGATTTTAAGATGACAATTAATGTGTTTATGATATGATAACGATACAAGATTCCCAGATGTAATAGACTGCTAGGCACAACATCTAGCAGTCTCAGATGTTGACCTCCCAATGCTGCTGAGCAACAACTTATAGCACATTGTACGGTTCGTGACCCCTTTAAATGCTGAATAGTCTACGGCCAGATGAAACCTCAAGATTCAGTAAACATATTTCATGTCAACATCACCCATTTAAATGTACATAGCTAAGCAAAAATTGTCAAAGGAAGTAATAATAAAACTCCATATTTTCATTCAGTCAACAAATCACTCATGGTCCAGGAGATCAAATTTAAATATCTGTACAAGGCTAATTTTTCTCCCATCCCAGCTGAGACACAACAGTGAACCATCTATAAGACCTTAGTTGCAATGCAAGGTAAAACAGGGCTATCTTTACTATCTGTGATTAAAAAACCTATTAATGGAGTATTTAACATTATTATTAGAACTTTATTTTTTTCAAGTCTACAACTGATTTAGCAAAGAAGTAGGATTTGTCTTTCTATAAGTAGCAGATAGAGAAAATATTCTTTTTACTTCCATATGACAGTGACTTGCATTAACTTTATTTTACTATAAAATTTTTGAGGATAAAAAAGGAAAGGTAGATTTACTTTCAACTATGTTAGGACTATACCTGTAAAGTAGAATAAAAAGTCCTTATTATGAAGTAAAAATATCTGTATTTGCTGCTAATGTAGCATAATACTAATATAATATTGGCATATAAATTGGAACTGTTAAAGCCATTAATGAAAAAAAAACCACAACAGAGCACTACCATGGTAGTCCCATACAATAAAATTTTCTTAATAGTTCTGGTCATCACTCACCTCAAAAAAGGTCATGTCTGAAGGGAACACAACTGTCTGATATTACAGTAAACTGAGAAAAAAATCCCAAGTATGTGAAGTTCCTTCCCAAGAGTAAATGTTATTTTTAATTGGTGAAAAATAGAGCATGCTAATTCTATCAAATCCGTGAATGAATTACATATGTGACTATGTTCACTTGATTAGGGCAATGCTTATGAAGAGGAATTTGGAAAGGAAAAAGTATAAATAAAAATCTAAGGAAATTTATCAGTACAGCACTATTTGTAGAACAAATTCCATAAAACTGTACTCTCTTACTACGGGAGTGTTTCCTGTGTCGGTTTTTTGAAACTCAAATATTGTTTAAACACTCCCCAAATTATCTTCTATTGTTCCCCATATCCTTCACAAATTGCTTGTTTTGTTTGCCTAGTTACCAGCAAAAATATCTATGTAACTTTTCCTAATAACAAACAATTATAACTATTTTCCAAAAAGCATGACATTGCTAAGTATTAAGAAATGGTCCGTGCTCCTATTTGCAATTAAGGTAAGTTAGGTTGTGTTCCAAGGCTCTTTGGCAGAGAAAATTAGATAAACTTTCTTTAATTTAAACAGGAAATAAGCTATGGGTGCAAATTAAGGAGCATGCGATTCTATCTGAACACAAGAAAATAACTTTTTTGTTGTGGGGTCAATCAACACTGGCACTGGATGCTTGGAGTTGTAGAATTTAATCTATCTTTGGACATGGTGTGGAGCAGCCTGCTCTAGGTGGCCCTTCTTGACTGTTGGAGCTGGACAAGACAGATTCAAAAGATCCCTGCCAACCTCAGCCATCGTGTGATTTTGTGATTTTTGATAATCCCGTACATTTGTCTCAGAGACCAGACAGCCATTAGTTTGTCTAAATCTGTTTCTGTTTTAAAAAGTCACGTGATCACAAAGTTTCAGCCTTTCTGGGTAATATTTTTGGTTGCCTTCAGAATTAGTCTTTATTCTTCATTCATTAATATCATGCAAAAGAACTAATGTGAGCAAAAGATATATCCTTGTTGATTAAAAAAAAGAGAGATTAACATAATCAATTAAAAAGACTTCTAGAATTACACTATGAAAGTATAAATCAAATCATAATATCACCTTGATTCTTCTTCTTTGAGCTAATTCTAGGTGCTGTGGTTTCTGAGCAACTCATTCTCTAAACTGCTTGTTTAAGTTAATGTGCAAAAAGATATTCATGCTTCAGTGCTCCTGTATCAGCTTTTATTGAAGGTTTTTTCAGATCTATTTTTATTATGTTTGCTCGTTGATTAATATTTCACTTCTTAGCAGCAGTTGAAAGAAAACTTGGTATGATAAAACAAACAATAAGCCTTCATCATATCTGGATAGCTGTCCAAGGCATGTGTAAGTCAAACCTATGATCAACATATGACATGGACTTTATCAGCAGATATTTTAGGAGAGCACATTATGGAAAGAACATTATTTTAAAGGAATCACCATATTTTTATTTATGGACAGAGAATAAAAACAGTAACTTAATAATATGTAATATACAATAATCACATTAAAAGATTTCCTATATTAATGACAGTGCACAGATAAGCTTGATTTCTTAAAAAAAAAAAAAAAAACCCAAGAATTTTATAAGAAAATGCCTAAGAAGTCCTATATGCAGCACTGTGAATCTAACAATAGTAGATTCCCGTGTTCCAAATTTAATGGCAGTGCTTGTGTAATTGAACAATAGCTTGACCGTATCAAACACCAACAGGCAGTTCTGCTCCCATTCAAAACATGTTGGGTGTTCCACTTCATTATAATATGCCATTAAAATATGCCATTTAAAATGCAGAACAGAATATAGCTTTAATTTGAATAGGGTAAGGAGAGAAGGTTATGTGGATATGGCGCATTGTGTGGTCAGGAATGTTCAACCAGTCCGGGCAGTTATCCTGAAAGATGAAAATCTACTGTCTGCTTAACTGTTCTGCCTCCAGTAAATCACACCATGAAAACCACTTTTTTAAAAAAAGGCTCAATTAAACAATTAATAGTTCGACAGAAACTGATACAGATATACTTTAAAATGTCACACACACATCTATGTGCAGATAAAATCACTTGTACAGTATCAACATATATATTATAATACATGTTTATATTTAGGAACATATAAAAGACCACAAATGAAAACAAATGCATCTGAATTGCCATTTCTCTCAAACCTACATGAACAAAAGCCTCTTTTTAGTGGAAGAAAATAGAACTTTTTCTCTAATGTTCCATCAGTGAAAATGAGAATATGTATGTAAAACTGACACAAATATTTCACAATGCCAATGGCAATCATGCATCAGCTTAGTAAGCACATTGATATTCATGTTGATTGCTTTGTTATTTATATTCTGGGCCTTATCAGTATATGAGATGGTACACTATACGGTTCTAAAGGAAGCTATCCTTTGTCTGAGACATTAGTATAGTAAAATGTTTTTAAGAGATCTTTTACTCCTGTATCACAGAGGAAGAAGAGGAGAATTAATATGAAAATAAAGGACACTGAGGTGCTGGAGCAGATCCAAAGAAGGGCAACAAGGCTTGTGAAGGGCTTGGAGAATATGCCCTACGAGGAGAGACTGAAGGAACTGGGGCTGTTTAGTCTGGGGAAGACGAGGCTGAGGGGAGACCTTATTGCTCTCTTCAAATACCTGAAAGGTGATTGCAGTGAGAGCGGGGTTGGTCTCTTCTCACTGGTGATGGGTGGCAGGACAAGGGGAAGTGGCCTCAAGTTGCACCAGGGAAGTTTAGGTTGGATATCAGGAAATTGTGTGGAATGGGTCTTTTGATCTATGGAGGATGTGATTAAACTTTTCTACTAGATTAAAGTTTAAGGTTTGGACAGAATTTATATACTTCTAACTGAAATAGCTACCCTGAAATTCTGGCACTGAGCCCTGGAAGAACTTAAGAAATTAGGCAAAATATCACATTAAGGTACCATTTTTACAGTATTTTTAACAAGACATTATAAAATTGAATAACAATCAAAGGAACAATGTTAGATTCCTTTAGACTTACAATTAGCCACCAGTAAATGAGTTGCCCATATATATATATATATTTGACATTCTGAATTAAATTACTGCTGACTGCATGCTCTGCAGATCTATATTATGTGAGCTGTAACTCTTTGGATTCAGTTTCCTCGCCTATTTTTCTATTTTACAATATAAAATTTGGACATGATGGCAAGTCCTGAATATCTTATTCAAAGAACAGAAACTATGGATTTATATGGTAGTATGAAAAGTAATTTGATTTGATCTCCATTTCTTCCCTAATCCTTCATAACTTCCTACTTTCCATTAGATTTTCCACTCAATATCAAATATTTCAGACAGCTATCTGCAATAGTCTATTGCCAATATTGTCCTGATAAAGGAAAATCAAATCCAGTGTATCCAAGCACTTCTATTACTTTCCCTGAAAGACTGTAATCTAATATCTAAAACACGAGCAGAGTCATTTTTGAGTTTTTAGAACAATATTTCCACTAAAATGAAGTTAAGACCATGATTTTCTGATTCAAAAAAACTAAGCTACAGAATTATATGTAAGGTTAAAATTGTTTATGTATTTTAACAGTAGAAAAAAACAGTTTAAGTCATTTTGGTTGGTGCATCCTGACCAATCTATTATTTTTGCAATGCAATTCTAGTCACATTTTGGACAAGACTACTCCAGAGAGCATGAAATTGAAAAAATTGTGGTGCTCTTGAAATGAAGTGCTGAGTGTTTTTTGTATAATAAATACTAGAATTTGAGTTTCTAATTATCCACATCTGGGGGTGAAAAATAACATCTCAGGGTTCTTAATAGGAAATAAATGCTTTAATTGGACACGATTTAAATGAAGAGCAATATTTCTACAGACAGAATAGAGATAGTGGAATATAATAATTATTATTATTGACATTGACTGATTACATCTCTGGTGAGTATCTACCCTAGAGAAAATATTCAATAGAACTGAATGAAATATGGGAGAAGTAAGTTTGGAAAAAGCCATTTCTTTAAAAGTATCTATTTAATAATGGCAAGCTCTAAAATCAATGGTGTTAGAGAGAATAAAGACTTTCTCTAATAACAGTTATTTGAAACCTTCTAGCACTCATTACTGGAAGGATATTTTTCATAGCTATAAAGTAAACTAAATCAGAAAAATAAATAAGCTTTTTAAAAGTGCTCTGCTTGAGGGGAGAATACGTAAGCACAGTCTAAATAAGCTTAAAAGAGGATCTTAGCTGAAATAACCCAGCACAGGTTTTCTGATTCAGCAGCGCCATTCCAATTAACTGCTGCTGAAGATCAGCACAAGGTGTTTAGCTTACAGAACATGTTCTTAGCTTCTCAGTTTAGAGGTCAAACATGCTTTATTTCAAACAAGACTTGAATTGGGATCCTTCAAGAGTTTATTCTTAGTATCAAGAAATATCTTGACCCTACTTATGGGATAAGTAATTGCCTGTGATCTCATAAACTCGTAGATTAGGAGGAATAAAAAGGGCCATTATGAATCATGCTGTTTGACCTCGTGTTTAGCACATGCCAGAGAATTATGTCAAGTGAAATACAGTGATGAGCAACCACTGTTATTCTCTGTTTTAATGTTTGTGATGCTTCTGCAGCTGAAGACTGCAGATACCAAGCCATAAGAGCTTATGCACTGAGGACGCAGAATACAATTTCTCAGGATCTTCCCTTCCACTGCAGTGCAACAGAGTTACAATACTTCTGCTGTAAGTCCATATCCCTGGGCAAAAGAAAAGGAGTAATTTCTTTTGTTTATCTCCGCAGGGTCTTTATTAAAGCACGTATTTGGACGACATTATGTTATTAGCTGATTAGTAATGCAGAAACAATTTCAAACATCAACTTGAATTTCACATATGCCAGTGATGAGCTTTCATTATTCACTCCTTATGGTTTTGTTTTGTCTTTTTAGACAGTTACTTGACAGCAGTAATGCTTTCCTTTGGAGAAATTCTGACAATTTCTTATGAAGAACTTTCCTCTAAGAAGCTGCAGCAGAGGGAGGCAGCACAATGGTGCGTTACAGAAAGAGAAAACGTCCCACTGACTCTGGGGACTGCGCACGCCTCTTGCACAAAGTTGCCTTCCTGCCAACAGCTCTACTGGGCATGACAGTCCTCTGGTGACAGATCTAATCTCCATATTACAATTCTTACTGCCAGGGTAAACAGGGTGACCAGTGTAAAGGGAGTACAGACAGCATTGTCCAATATGAAGCTGGCTGCCAGCTGCTGTTTCAGCCCTGGAGGACACACATAGCTTGAGTGATTCAGAACAGCTTTTTTAGACAGGTTTGAACAACAGAGGTACAGATGTGAGAAAGGAATACTTGCAAACGTGAACCTTTCTCTTCCTCTGTATATGTAAGTCCTTCTAAATATTCCTTACCCATACCTGAAGACTCAGCTGTTTAGTCATAAATCAGCTGTTTATTTATAAATATTTTCTGCCTAACAAAGCAAATGATCATGAAGTAAAACCATATAAGAAACCAGCTCCTGTTTTTGAAGCATTTACTTTGAGAAGCAGGGGAAAAAATATGTTAAAAACATATTTATTGAGATATACCATATCAGGCCATTAAATCCCAGACTGGGAGACCCCCAGTGTCCTACATCTTTAACAAACCTCTTGTGCTAGTGTGGTTCTTTCTTTGTTTTAATAAAATACTTCCAAAGTGATTTCCCTATAAGGAAAATATTGCATCTACGGTACAGTTTTTTACCAGTGGCTCTTTCCACTCTCATTCCTAGAGTAAAATTCAATTATTCTCAGTAATTTGAATCATAGAATCATAGAATGGCCTGGTTTGAAAAGGACCTCAAAGACCATCAAGTTTCAAGCCCCCTGCCATGGGCAGGGTTGCCAACCACTAGACCAGGCTGCCGAGCCACATCCAGCCTGGCCTTGAATACCTCCACGGTACGGAGAGGTGGATGGGGCATCCACAACCTTCCTGGGCAACCTGTTCCAGTGCGTCACCACCCTCTGAGTGCAAAATTTCCTCCTAATATCTAGCCTAAGCCTCCCTTGTCTTAGTTTAAAACCATTCCCCTTGTCCTATCACTATCAATCCATGTAAACAGTCATTCCCCTTCCTGTTTATATGCTCCCTTCAATTTAGGGTTATTCAGCTTTCTGTAATCATTCTGTGAATTCTTAATTCTGAATTTTTCAGTTATTTGCTAAGCTTTCTCTCAGTATAATCATCCAGTTTCAGTCTCTGTAAAAATAATGAATTATATATCTGTCCTTAAATCATATCGTAATATATAAAAAGCCTGTTGGGAGAAGTGCAAACAAACTATGTGCATAAATTTTCCCTTTGAATGATGGGCAGAACTACTGAAATGGCTGCAGCAACTCCTGTTACAGTGCAAGAGCTGCAAAAGGCCCCACTTCAGTGGGGATTCAGTTGGAAGCCAGACTACTGCTGAGTGCTCAGGTCCCACCAGATAGTGGTAGTTGCATGCTGATGCCTATGCATACATAGAAATATGCATATCTCTTTCTAATATGTAGTAATCTGCAATCATTGCAAATTAGCACTAAATAGCTCAAGTATCCTTGAATGAAGAAAGGAAGTTTATTTTTGTTATTTCTGTATGAAAAATATAAAAAAAATAATACCAATTTTTAAGCATGAAGAAAATTTTAAAAAGAATTGCTCTGGAAAAGTTATTCTTAAAATGTATAAAATAAATATAAAAAAGCTAAGGAAAATTATTGTAGCAAGTGATGTCAACAGAAGTTATGCCAGGTTTCATATCACAGATCTGATCTTCTTCACAAGCCATTTGGCATGGATAGCACCATTAATCCTATGAGATTAATCTGATATAAAGAAAGTGTGAAACCTGTGTCTCTCCCAAGTGAAAATATAATCTCTAATTTTGTTCATGCTTTAGGTATACTACTTGCAGTACCTTCTCTTCTGTTGGATAATATAACTTGATACAGGTTATTGTAAAAATGCTTTAAAACTTGTCACTTTAGAAATCAGATCTCCTTTTATATGCCATAGACTTTTGTCAACGGTTTACGGGCGTTTGGCCTGGTTCCGTGACAAAGGGGACAGGGGACCCACAGGCCCACGCCCCGGGAAAAGGGAAAAGGGGAAAAGGGTAAGGAGATGGCCCTGAGAGCAAAGAACAGCGGCTACAATCTGAGGAGAAACAAACTAATTTACTAAATAAGA